>NW_010249507.1:53786-89043 GCF_000690775.1 Eurypyga helias
TACTCCCTCTCACCATTTTCAGATATTTAAAAAAAATATATTATTGTACTTCAAAAATGCTTATACAATACACTGTTGAAAACTAAGACTTGGGTATTTCTGTGTTTCTGCCCCGTTATCATTTATATTCTGTAATTTCAATTATTATTTCAAGAGTCTTCTGTATTTCCTCTGCAACCGAGTAACTTTTCATTTACTCCTTCCTCTTCTTTTACAGACTTCCCATTAACATGCATTTTGGCTCTGCTTCCACATTTTATTTTGCAAAATATCCACCTTCTCATTGTACATTAGATGCATTTGTACCAAAAAAAAAGAAAAAAAAAAAAAAATCCTTTCTGTTGTTTCAAACATGTCCAGACCTTTTTCTAACGCTGCTGAAATTCCCTGTCCACATGATACCCACTTTGGACAGCCAACATTCAGCCTTTTGATACTCATAATGCTCTCCAGTCATGGCTCACTCCTGCAGCATGCCACACACTCTACTTCTGCTCTGCTGCGAGACAACAGTGAAAAAATACCAAGATACCCTTTAGTACCTTACCTGCCAAATTCTTCCCTCAAGGCTGCACTTAGTTCTTTCCTTTCTGTTACAATGCTAGAGGAAAAAAACCCCTCTAATTCTATTCTTCACAGCTTGACTGCAATTCTGGTTAATTCTCTGCGAACTTCTAAAATCTTCATTTCCACTGTACCTGATGCTGCCTTAGATTTTATTTCCAACCCCATGATTTAAGCTTAATTTTCTTCCCAGTTTTCTTCATAATTCAGAGCTTTTTCCTATTGCCTCTTTCTGTGATCATCATCTCAAATTTCTCACACATGATAAATACAGTATTTCTAAGACTCACCCCCTCCTTTTCTTTTTTTTTTTATTAAGAAGTTGGCTTACCCTTTTCAGGAACAGAGAGCGCCTTTCTTGAGTAGATCTCACTGCTGTCTTTACAGATATGAAAGAAATATCTAAAATACAGCAGCAGATATAACAAGTGATGATCCCCATATACACCATATAAGTGAGCATATGACTGCTTCATTTTTCCTTTTTAAGCACATTATATACTGTAAGTTTCCCCACCCATTTTGCCTTTGGGTATTTTTGTTTCAACAGTGTTGTTTTTCTGACCCTTAAAGAAGCAGACTATCTGAAAAAAAACAATTCAATGGCCCTATTCTAGTTGCTGCTTAAATTCTTCCTTTTCTTATTCCAATAATTTTATTAATTGCTCTCCAATTTTCCTACTACACTCACTAATATATCTCTGCTCAGAAAAGAACTTTTAAGAAAGCAGCTGCCAGACTTCAGAGGCCATGGGCTCATTTCAAACCATTCTACTCAGCTGTATTCCACTGCAGTCAGGCTTTTAAGGATGCTTTTCTTAACATGTCATTATTACTCATCTTTTAAATAGCTGAAACAAACTTTTTTAGGTTATATGTCTCACTTCTAGCATAGTTTTTCAAGCATTTCCCATAAAGTAACACAAATTGTAAAAATCAATAAAAGCTATATTATTATGATTTCTTCCCCATAGCTCTTCTCACAGAGAATCCACTTTCTCTTAGAGTGTGGCTACCTTGGAGCTCTGAACTTCCCAAACACCAGTCAGGCTTCCTGAGTCAGTCTTTGCTTTCTCCTGTGCCTTCCAACACACAAATACATATCTAAATTGTTCAGACCTAAGATTACTTACACATTCATTCCCTCCAATATGCCACTGAATCTGCACAAATTCTTCCAGAATCTCTAGTTTAATTTTTTGTTTACATTTTAACTATTCTTTCTATCTTCACATTTTTTTTTCTTCTGCTAAAGCTTACAGAATAAAAGATTCTTTCAGGATTTCCAGAATTCTCTTTTCTCTCTTTCTCACCCTCTCATCCCTCTTTTTAAAGCCTCTTAGTGATGTTATTCATGCACAACTGTTTGAAGTTTCCATCTTATTTGAAACAAAAAATAGGAGACGACAACACTTCTAGAGACAAATACAGTTCCAGATGGCAACTGTAGCTGAACGAGACTCTCAACTCGGCGGCAAGGTAAAGTTCACTGACAAAACTTAATCAGTGTAAGAAAGGAGCATTGACATAGAAACCCCTACATTTCACTGATCGCAATTTCACCTACCTCACTGACTCTATATAGGTTCTGTGTACTTCATAGTATAATTATTAAGCTATCAGTGCTGGTGTTGTTCAAGAGACAGTTAAGTTTGAGATATAGTTTACTAATAAATCAGCTGATGCCAAAGAGGTCATTTCAAGGAGAGATGGAAATAAAGTACTGGGCTCTTAAAACACTTCAAAGTTTAGAAACTCTGAGTCTACCCCATGCATTTGCTTCTAAAGCTCCTCAATCTAGATGTAGAAATGGAAACAGGATTTCATGCATCTGCACAAATAAACAGTTGCAGAACTCCCTCCAAAAAGATGACCAGGAATCAGCTGTCAGTGAACAGACACCACCTCTACACCAACCCCACAGGCCAAGCAACAGTTATATTGGCACATAATGAATCCAGTAATTCCAGCTCTCCTGACGAAGAGGTGCTTCTTGGGTTTGGGTTTGGGGGGGGGGGGGAGGTTTGTGGGTTTTGTTTTGGGGTTTTTTTTGTTTGGGGTTTTTGTTTGTTTGTTTGTTTGTGGTGGGTGTTGGGGTTTTTTTTTTAAGTATAGGATGAAAAAATTGGCTTGACCATGTAAAAAAAAAAAAAAAAAAAGAAAAAACCCACAAAACCACAAAAACATCACAACCACAAACCACACCACAAAGGCACTCTGAGATCTGTCTGCATATAAACAAAAAATCACTTTCAGAATTACAATACTATATGCAATAAAACACATGCAACTTTTATTTCTCTATTGTGAAATATTTTTATCACAAACATTTTCAATACATTTGGGGTTTCAGAAAATGAAAACCTTAAGAAAGAAGCAGCAACTATTTTGTACAAAGGAGCAGTTATTATTACTACAATGAATTTTTCCTTTTTATTGGCAGGGGCAACCTTTGTTAAATTATAACTTAACTTCTTCCAAATGTGCATCTCATGCGATCCGGCAGTAAGTTTTAATTATATAGGAAGTCTGGAAGTTAATAAGCCAGGATCATTAACAAAAAAGATTATAAATACTTCTTGTTTATTTTTACTCATAGGATTTGTGCATCTATGACAATCTAAAACTATGCAGAAAGGTATATACTTAAGACTACTGTGACAAAAGGCATATTTTAATTATAGAAAAGCGAATATACCCGATACCAAATTCATCATTGCTGTTATTCCTCATAGCCATAAACATTATTCCTATATAGAAGAGTTTTATATTTCAATCTCTTACGGACAAACTTTCAAGTTCTTACACAATAAATGTTGCCAGAATCACAAAATGATGCAGGCCAGAAGGGACCTCTGCAGGTCTCTAGTCCAACCCATCACTCAAAGCAAGGTCAGCCTCAAATTTAGATCTGGTTGCATAAGGGCTCACCATGGTAAGTTATGAAAATCTCCAAGCACTGAGATTCACAAATTTCTCTGTTTAACCATTCTCATTGTGACTTTTTTCACCTCACTGGAAAACTCTTAACTGAAGCTAGGGACCTTGTCCTTGCCTCTTAGCCTTCCATCGTACACCTGTGCCAAAAGCTTGGCTCAATCTTCCTTAAAACCCTCCATTCTACTCCTAGGTACATTGTAGTTGTAATTATAACCTTAACAGAAAGTGTGTGAGAATAAAGAGCACAACTTCAAAATGAATCATGCCAAAAAATACAAGCATAGTCTAAGCAACAGAGTAACAAGCACCCACTCAATAGAGCTCATGAGAAACACACACAATACAGAGCATATACAGAGCACTTCAAATTATAAATACTTGTTGTTTAAGGAACAAACCTGGGCCACTTTAACGGAATTCTGAGTAGAACCTCCAGCATGATATTCTACTTTAAACTTTTTCACAAGTTCTTCAAATCTGTTAAAGAAAAAAAAGTGGAGAAGAAAGAAGTTAAACATTACAATTTTTTAATACTTTTTCAAAAGACGACACAAAGATCAGAAGTAGATAACAACACGTTATCTGAAAACAAGAAATTCAGATACATTAGCTGTTACAAATGGTGCAAGCTGGGAGCTTCCATTTAAATTTTGTCCAAATTAGAAAGCAAAGTGCGGCATCAACTTGAATCCTTTACCTTAAAGTTGCAAGTGAAGTAAATTAAAAAAAAAAAAAAAATTGTCTGAAGCATAAGCTTGATCACAATGAACAGTTCGACTGACAGAATACATGCTTGAAGAAAAATTATATAAATTAAGACATTCAGATAATTATTCTACCTCGTTAAAGCTCGAAGCAGAATGTAAAACTTAAGTGAGAAGACTGAGATCTGGTGTCTATTTCAAAATTAACTTGACCCAAACAACAGTGCCATGTTTTAAGTTTTCATATGAAATAGTACATTTTGACAGGTGAAGAACTTCTGAACAAATCTACTAGTATGTGAGAAAATCTGATAAGAGAAAAGCCAAGTGTCTCCAGATGAGCTTTCAAACCCTTCAAGTCATACTACTATGAAAATATAGCGTTCTCTGGTAATGTTCAGTAGTATATTATTAGGTTTGAACATTAAAACAAGCGTTTAAAACTTTCAATGGAAACATCTACCCTTCTATTTCAGATCAAACTTTAGGGTTAAGACCCAGACAGAGTTCTACAAGACACTTTTCCTTGTCTAGGATACATTTTGCATCTCTGATCACAGCACACCACAGCTTAAGATCCAGCCTTCTCACTAGTCACAGGCTATAGAAAAGGGAACTAGAATGAGGGAGCTGTGGAGACTGCAGGGAGGCAGTGCACAAAGACTACATCATGCCTTCAAGTTCTAAGCACACTTCAAAATGAGCGGATTGAACAGCAGGATTAACCACCTCCAAATACATTAGACTCAGAAGGAAATGCTCCTGCAGGCAAGTTCAAATGTTTACTGTAAAATTCTTTGGCACATCTGAGGTTCAAAATGACCTCAAGGTCAACCCTAATTAATAGCTTAGATTTGCCCTTAAGGTCTATTAACTTTAGATGTTTAACAAATGAAGCTTGCCCAGTTAGATGTATTTCAACATATTTGATTGCATTCACCTTCAGCATCATTTAAAATAGTGACACAACTTTATTTCAGACACAGTGAAAAATTAATACTATCTGCCAACACTACCCTTCCTCTCCCACTCACAACCCCAATCTCTTTATAGTACGTGAACAATGGCTTTGCGGACAGATTTGTCAAATAACGACTTGTTCACTTAAAAGATTTTGCTTTTCCATGCCATGTTACTAATATGAGCATTTTTATTTCTAGAGTACTTTGCATTTAAAATGTTTGAATAATAATCTAGTCGCCCTAGCAAACTACCGATGGGCAGACAATTAGCAAGAACCAAGAGCTAAACTACTACATATGCTTTTCACAGTTATCCACACTACTAATTATCCACCAATTCTATGTTAAGTAAGTGAGGCCTCAAATGATAGCAAGTAGCTGAGAATGGGGAAAAAATAACAAGAAACAACAGGTCTCCTAACAATTGCTTCTCAAAGACATACGAACCCTCATGAACCAATTAAGTATTTTGGCAATATTTTTTCTTTCATTTAGTTGGTATTTTTCATACTCAATCATTTTGAATGGGTGCAGCCCAAATCCCATGGTTATTTTTGCATTCTGTATATATAAAGCATGCCAACTGACATTTTATTTCCTTTACCTAAAGGAACCTAATGTTTCTATGTCCATATTATTTATTGGGATGTTAAATCTTACTTACTGTACTGTAGTTGATCACCTATGTTAGCAGCTCTAAATCTAGATGATTATGTATTTAAATAACTTATCTTGTAGTTTGAATGAGTAAAAAGGCAATATCTGAATTTAGGGGAAAAAAAGTAAACAGCTTTAAAATACTGTCCATACTATGACACTTTCAAGGTGACAGCTATGTAATCTAAGAAATTACCTGAACAAATTGTACTTTACAATTACTTAAAAACATAAGACAAACAATGGTGACTGCCTTTCACTATTGTAGATCAAACGCTAAAACACCTAACTCCCTTTCTTCAAACTAAGATAGTAAACTCATCACCTCTAAAGGTCGGTTATATAAAAAAGAACAAGAGGTCGTACAAATGCAAGAAGAGTAATTCTTGCTGGTCATGTTCCATGACATATCAAAAGGATAATATAAATTGTGCTATTTTAATCCAAAAGAGCCTGATAACCAGGTTGTATCAAGAATGACCTCAAAATTAAGGATGGCAATAGCTTCTTATCTTAATAAGATGAACAGTTAGACGGACATTTTTCAAAATGTCAGCAGATGGCACAGGCAGCGTGGGAACACTGACTCTGTCACCGTCTGCTGTATGTCTGACCTGCAAAGAGAAGATTCTCTCATTCCAGCAGGCCCCAGAAACATGGTATTTGCTTTTTTAAAACTCTCCATTTGAAGGAAGGAAGTTCAACTGCACAAACTGCTCTGAGGCCCAGGAATGCTAAACAGAGCTTCTGTGTGTACTTCAGGCCTAGGCTGTTATCACACTTAGGATAATTCAAGAAAATTAGAACCTTATGAGCAAGACTGAATAATATTTTTGTTTCATGTTCTGCAATTGTTGGTCTTTCCGAGTATTTCTTAAGGCGGTGCTATAACTGAGAACTGTGACCCTTCTCCTGACCTAGCAATATACCATTACCTTAAGTAACAGAATAATAAATCCCACAATCAGCACCATATAGAGGGGCCCCTATTTTTGGTACCATGAATTTGTTCACCACATTAAAGCGTATTTTAACAAAAACAAGTATGCATTTGCAGCAGCATATGTTTTCAGCTGTGATACTGCTGATCAACTCTAGCACTGACCAAAGAGGATATGTTAATGTTTTGCTCAATTATACTAAAGGCAATAGCATTTCTCTCAGATGCGCTTCCACCCACACCCTTTTTTTAAAACAAGTTTTTGAACTTGATACAGAAAGGTGAGCCTTTTCAGGAGCTTCACTTTTGACAAAATCAATGGCTATTAAAAAAAGTGTATTTATAAAGGAATATAAACAGGAACAAGAATAAAATTTTACTTTTTAAAACAAAATACACCTCCGCACTCTACAGGAGATGGAGGCTTACTTTTAAAAGGCACAGACTCCTCTTACATATGCCTTACATCGCCTCAAACTGCAGACAGCTATTAGAATTCCCTCCCCCCTCCCCCTGTTAATATCACTGCTGACGATTTCACCACCCTGTTCGTCACTCAAACCCGAGCATCGCTATTTTCTCTGTGTCCTCTTGGCAAACTACATTTAAACCTTACACTACTCCTTCTCATAGCACCTCTTCAAAAGCACTGTTTCTCATACTATACAGATAAATGCACCTACCTTAATATCCAATCCCATCAGACAGCTGCAATGAACATTGATGTCAGCTATCCCTCTGACCACCTCACCTCTCCCCCCATCCCTCTTCCAGCCCCTTCCCAGTTATTTCAAGCAGAAGCCACTTCACTACATTTTCAAGGCCCTGCAAAGCATTACGGCACTACCACATCCTCCATTTGGTACGCTGAGATTTACAACAGCCTCGGGGCACAAAGCAGTCAACAAAAATACCTTTCCTCTCACTACCCCATGATATCATCCAATGCCCAGTTACTAGAATTTTCTACGACTATCAGCAAATCTACTTTAAATCTTCCTTCAAACTATCCCTCACCATAATGTTTAAAGAAAAGAAAAAAAAAGAAAAAAAAAAAAAGGTCATCAGCAAGGCTGTGTGATTTCCCGAGGCTATTCTCCAGCCTAATGACTGGCAATCCTCTCCTGGATCAATACCCATCCCTCCAAACGCACATTACACACAAAGTCTGAGGCTTTTAGGATCTGGGACTATCAGCTTGTTCTATGTTATACGGCAACAAATACAGTCATGTTTGGCTCACCATGGTTTCAAAACTAATCTGACAACAAAAATAAGCACATAAAACATTCCCTACAGCTGAAGGCAGACAACGTAGGGCAATGGAACTACAGTAAGGAAAACTAAAACCATTCAAGAAATGCTGTTAAGGTTTTCAACACAAGTTGTATTAGACTACAAAGTCTTTTTAAAGACCAAAATAGCCATGAAATACTAGCATTTAGCTGTCTTATATATAGAGAACACCGGGAAAAAATTGTGATGCATATGTCAGAACCTACTTATCTGCAAGAGGTTGAGAAAAGTAACCTCTTTTTCAGCAGGGTGTGTTGCCCTGGATATCTTTGGATATACTTGCTTACTACTTAAGATGTAACCAATAGCACACATAAGCAGGGAGCTACACTAGAGAAAAAAGTAACAAAAAATCAGCTGCCAAAAACAGCTGGAGAGGAGAGAAAAATAAATTTTTGTCCTTTTTGCTTTTGAAAGATAGTGACAGCCTGAAAGTAAGACAAAAATCTTTTTATTTTGTATAATAATACAATATTTTGAGTGGATTGTATAGTTCTGTTTCCCGTTAAAAGCCTTCAAAAACCTCATTAAGTCAGAAAACTCTAAAATCATCAGTAAGAGTTTGCAAGTTGCCCATAAGTTTGTAACTTCTTTTTCTTTGGAAGTTAAGTTGGGGCTGAGGAGGCAGCCTCTGTTATCTCTAGAGAGGAAGGCAGACTAGGATTTGGTGAATTTTCAAGCTGTAGGGTGAATTTTAATTAGATTCTAATTAAAAATCATAATTAATGGTGATTCTGACACCTTTCCCAGACATATACTTTTAGTTGAAAGTAGTGATATTAAGACATGGCAATAGCTTAAAAGTTCAGCTGTGAGAACCAGACTAATACATCGAGTTCGATGCTTTTAATTGCAATTTCTAAAATCTACTTAAATCTTCAAATTTAGTAACCTGTGTCAGAATGTCTATGAAATCACACCATAAATTAAAGACAAAAAAAAAAATATGTGAGAGCATGAGCATTATGTTATACAACCTGTTTTAATAATACTAGAAGATCAGTAAAACTACAAAAACGTACCAAACAATTTCAATTTAAGGAAATCCTGAAGGAATAAATCAACACAAACAACTACATAATGCCAAACCTGCATCCTGATTGTTCTGCAGGGCATAGCAGAAGTAGTTATGCATACATCTGGACAAGCCTGTCGTCTGTCACATTCTCAGTTTCATCACAGCCTGGGCCCATGCCAGCACCAGGCAGGCAGCCACACCGCCAGGCAGATGGGGCACATGTTGTACAAAGACAGTCTTCCTGGTCAGTGTTAGCAGGCAAGCTGAAGACCTCATAATTTGATCCCAAGTAAAATCTAATTAAAATTTAAGAAAAAGGTCTAATCCTGACATTCAAACATAGTTAAACCACAAAGTATTATTTATAAACAGAATTAAGAGGGAGAATACTTTGGGACAAATACTGTGGGTAAAAAGAAAAATAATTCATCTTAACTCTGAAGAGTGTACCTGATTTCTTTAAATTGAACAACTTGGTGTTCAAAGTTCAAACCCTAGAAAGGGTAGTTATATATAAGAACTATTTCAACCCTAGTCTGATGTATAACCCATTAAGATTGAGATGCAGATAGAATTGGTTGTTCTTACTCAAAATTGAACCTGAAAGAGCAAAAATATTGCCTTTCAGAAATGAGGTACAATCACAGAGGTACATGAGAAAACTTTGTAACAGCTGCTTGGCAATGACTAACTTTACCCAGAGCTAGTTCTCCTTATTAGCTTGGCACAGAATTAAAGAGCTGAGGAATGGCCAGGGGAGTAGAGGGGAAGAATGAAACATGGTAAAAAGGAAGTATTGGAGACAGGTTAGCACCATGGACGTATAACGACAGAAAGCTCAATGTGTTAGGAATATGGTTGCTACAACTGAATATAGCAGATGATCATATTTTTCTCCTTTATTTACTCAAGTTCAGGAAACAGTGATGCTTCATGAGTATTTACTCTTGCAAACTAGGATTTCACATCAAGTATTTTCCTAATCACCTCATCCAAACAAACAGCAAATGAAAAAAACAGTAATTCCAACCAGGTTAGGATTATGAGTACCAAATGTTAATATATGAAAGAAGAAAAAAAATGCATAGGCAAATTGCAAGATTCATAGCTTTGAAATATTTTACCACAAATGTTAGCGACGTTGAAAAAAAATGCACTTAAATGTCAGTTTGATAAAAGCCAAAAGAACATTTTCCACATGTGTTTGCATTTAGGCATATTGAAACAAGATGGAAAAAGTAACAGTCATTCAAATGTAAGGTTAAAACATCAGCTCTTAAGGATCATGATTTAAAGGCATTTCTCAAAGTAACTTTTTTTCTTTTCTCAGCAAAGAGTCAAGCAAATTTATGCAAGTGTTCTTGAAAAGCCCCCCTTATTCCAGATTATCTGGATATCTTCCTTCTCCACAATATCCCCAAAATATACATATGATCACACCCAGAAGCAATGGCCACCAAAAGGCAAGTTTTGCTGTTGATATTCTGAAATGTAGGAAAATGAAAAGAAAAACTATACCGCTAGATTGTTAAAAGATTAGATTTCTGATTCTGTCACTAAACACTACACGTACGTACATTATATATACACAGAGTACCTACATGAACCTTAAAATGTGTATTATATATGAATACTATAGGTCAAGATGACTAAAATTTCTCTCCATTAAATTTCTCATCAAAACATTTCAAAATGTTTCATCTGAGGATAGATCATCAGAAATACTATTAGACAATTTGTCGGTTCAGTAATTCACTACAAGTTTATGCTTCCCTCCCACAGTAATCTTAGAAGCAGTTCTTCCAAAAGATCAGCCAAGACTCAGAAACTTTGCGGATACATCTAGGGATTTGCACCATAGCATTTCTTGCAAAACACTGTAGCTAGAAATAGCTCCCTGCCCATATGCATAGCCAGTAAGGATCAAAAGACACTGCAGGTAAGGAAAAGTATGTAGCATTTACCTTTTTCATCCTTGGATGTGCCAAAGTATGTTCTGGAGCACTAAGGAACAAGGTCATTTCCTTTGTTATTTCTGAGTGGCATTACAAAAACATTTACACTTGCTCCTGATGTTCCCAGTGTATATTCGGCAGCTTGTAGAATACTACTTCCAAAACAGCCTGCCATTTTCTGTTTGCTACTCATAAGTAGCACGGGAAGAACACATGCTTTATGAGACATACCGGTAGTTTTTTTTGTGTACAAATTTTCTTGCTAACTAACCAGTGAAAGGGCAAGTTGTTTATCATATTAGAAAGTAGCATAGTTCTTTTTAACATCACTATCTTTGTCCCTCAACAAAAATGCAAGAACAGAAGTAACACTGGTTTTGAAAATAAGACTTGATTCACAAAATTAAATTCAAATTAGAGATCATAATCCTAATTATGCAACAATCATAGGAGACTGCGCTAGATGCTTCCCACTTGGCAGAGACCAGGTGTCAACTGTCAATAAACCTTTAGTGTATGCTAACTGAAACTGCTGTTTCACAAGCATCAACTTACTCCAACTCACATAAAAGTGAAAATTTGTTTAACTTAATAAGAATATTTGTGAAGAATATTTTAATATTAAAGTACTCAGTTATCAAGAGATCTTAGACCTTATCTTTGCCTCAGTTTAGCTTATCTAAAGCTGTAGTACAAATCACATTAAGCTGACCATAAAAAGCCGACAAAAAAAAATAATCTACACTCACACATGGCAGAGAGAAATATTTTACTATTGTAACTTCACAATCTGTAGTTTTATCTATAAATAAATCAAAACAGTAAAATAAAAAAGTTACCAAAGTTACAAAGCTTGGGTTCCATTCAGAGTCAACATTAGTTTTGCAGAGCTGTTCCCAAACCAAATTATTAAATATTTTTCCATACATCACTGAGATAAAGAAGCATTTTATCTGAGCAATATTCTCTATTAACACAAAGTCCAAAACAGTGGTGACAGTTGGTAACCACAGTCTAAATCAACTCTTTGCTCTTTACAATAATATAAATGGTTTTCCATACAAACTTCCATGCTACTGCAGTTAAATCGATTCTGGTACTTACAACAGCTTATTTATAGGTTTCTCAAGGGTTTTGACCACAACACTATTGTCTGCAATGGAGATACATGCCAAATTTCTATAATGTAAAATATTAATCTTGACTAACCCAGTCTAAGCCCTGTGGGTTATTTAGAAGCAGCTCTCACTGGTAAAATCGGAATCATTAAAATTAATTAGTTTAAAGCATTTTGTGCCGTGACCACAGCAATATGAGAAGATGGGTTAAAACAGTTCAGATTTAAGTGTCAAGAGGTGCTAATAATGCAAAAATATTTATTTGAATGAGACAAGATAAAACTTTTTATCTCAATATGCCATTGTTGATTGAAAAAAGCAAGCCCTAACAGCTAAATAATCAATGAAGACTAAAATTATTAGCTCTAAAGGAAACACCCTCTTGCCACCAAAACAGAAAGGCCTCTTCAGACTTGTAATATGCTTTACAGGAAGAAGACGAGTAAACAGAAGAAGGTAAACAAAAATTGTAAGTAACAAATTAGTAACACATTAGTAACAAATGTGTCTTGACACTGATGCTATTCTTTAAATCATTTACTTTACAGAACAGGGTTTGGGGGTCCTTTTTCCCCCTCTTTCATACAGTTCTCCTTCAATCTTTGCATAGTTTTTTTTATAAATTAATTGTTTGCACTACCAAATTTTGTAACGTCAATAATACAAAAATGAAGCAACCAGATTAACAACTTCAATTACTGTTACATTAAGTTTTTTACCGAATTGGTAATATTTTCAGCTGCAAAACAAAGCCTCCCATGTTTTATCAGCACAAATCCTTCATTCTTTGAGTGACGGGGTCAAAAGAGAGACTATGAATTGCACACAGAAAGAAAAAAAAAAATATATAAATATAGTCTTCAGTATGGATCAAAACAAAGATGTTGCATAATCCTTAAAAATAATAGACTGAATTTTGATGAATTTGGAGGTGTCTCAAGGATGCAAGCCTTACATAGAGTGTATCTAGTTTGGAATCTTTACAGAAGATTCCTAGAACTAGATGACCTATTCAGATTTCAGGAAGTGAACATGGTTCTGAATGAGGAAGCAACTATGTATTCTTCTCTGTCTGTAGAAGGTGACTGTCTTCAGTTAACTTCCCTTCTCAGAGATGTTTGACTATTATAACATTGCCAGGTTTTCCAGTGTTTGAGATTTTCATATACATCATAATGCCATAACAACAGTGAGTGAATGCTTATTCTTACAGGGAGAGGATAAGCCTCCATTTCAACATATTTTGTAGTTGAAGCTTTAGTTACTTGACAGAATATCTGAGCTGGTTTCAGGTAGGAAAGAGCTGTTTTGCTTCACAGTGCTGACAGCTGGTCCAGAGCGGCCAAGGGAGTGTTTCATTCCATGGTACACCAGGCCCACTTTAACTCATTAGTGGGCGGGGGGGTCTGCTGGCTTTTGTCCTGGTTGGGTTGTCACCCAGGGGCTCTGGGGGCTCACGGGCTCTGACCGTTGCTTCTCTCCGGACCTGATTGTGTGTCAGTTAGTGGGTGGTAAGCAATTGCATGATATGCTCTATTTTTTATTATTTTAATTACTTATTAGTAGTATTGTTAATATTAGTAGTATCACTATAATTTTCAGTTACATTCAATTATTATATAGTTCTTATCCCAACTTTACAAGGTTCCTTGTCTTTTCCTCCGACTCTCCTCCTGCAAAGGGGGGTGGGATGAGGGGTGAGGGGGGGGGCGTGTGTGCACGCGCACACGACTGTCGTACTTAATTGCTAGATAAGGTTAAACCATGACAATATCTCCTGCAGAGATTAGCCTATTATTATTTGCTACAGACCCTCTCTGAAAGCAAGAAGCCCATTTTCTCCAGATGACTCATTAACAAGCACGACAGAATGAAGTGTTCCAGCCTGAAATGCCAATAGCTAAAAATAACTCATCCCACAGCCTGTGACAATTCAGTCCATCTCCTCCCTCCATAGGCACAATCTCAGAGGGTCACCTTCTGGGGGGAAAAATTAGCATATGCAATGATGCCAGGGGGAAGGAGGAGGGCAAGGGGAAGGAGGGACAGAACACAGGGACAGAATGACACCACCCAGAAATCACTAATTACAGAAAAGCTGCAAGGGAATAATATTGCATAAATCATTTTTTAAAAGCAACGTTGCAGGCAGCACTAAAAGGCTAATACCACAGCAGAATAACAATTCATGGATTGAAAGGAAAAATTCAAATATTTGATCCAAATATGACAACATTGAGAGGATCCCTTTGATAAACTGGTCATTTTGACTTGCCCTGTCTGTGTACACCCTGCCACTACAACACCAACAAGACATGTTTAGTGATGCCCTGTGTTAGCCTTCATGCTATTTTTAAGCAGCTTATGGTCAGCTTTAATTTTCACAGAATCACACCAGCTTTTTTCCTGGACAATGTTTCTAAAAAGCAGCATTTCAACACAGGAGCTGTGCATGAAAGATTTTCTCCCCTCCCAAAAAGGCTGGAATGAAGGAAGAAGAAACCTACCTGTTACCCTCAATCCTGCAAAAACTAGGAAGAAAAAAAAAAAGTCTTTATGAAGTACAGAAATAAATAATTGACCAGGAAATGTGGGAACTCAGCAGCTCCAGATCACTGAAGGTTAATTTCTATGTCTAGAAAGCTGCTGGAACAAAACACCAGTGCATAAGCACCTGGTAGTTATCTGTCGCATAGTGACCATTAATTTGATAGCAACGTTTTCTTTAGAAATCAATATGCATTTCCTTCTTCAACAAAAGCAACTGGCCTAGCATGGAACACAAGAAAAGTAGACAAAATCCCAACTTTAAAAATGTTCCTTGCATTTTCTTATATGACATTCTCATAAGCCAACTCAGGAAATAGGAAATAAAACTAAGTATTCTTAAGTTGTTACACCAGTTACTGAAAAGCATCAACTAAAACTATCATTTTCTGCATAATCAAATTACATCTCGGGCTTGGCCCAGATGTGATTAACCTGTTCTGTTTTGCAGTCAGCCACCTGAACAGATGCAATTAAAAAAAAACTCCACTCTGCTCAATGTTCCAATTACAATTTAGATTTTTTTTTTAACAAAAAGAAGTCTTTAAGAACAAAAACTAGTCAGTGACTAGCACTGATGACACAAAAATTTAAGGAACAAAGGCCAAACAGGAAGTAACTGGGATTAGGCCTCAGTATCACTGGGGTTGGGGTTCTGAAAGTAAGGGATCATAAAAAACATGTAAAAATCAGTCAGCAGCTCCTGTGGGAGCAGGAGGGCATATATTTCTCTAGAACGTAGTAAGGATGACTAATGTTAGATGTAAGGAAAATGTACTCTTCTACTCAATAATAATGAAGACCCCAAAGCCAAGTCCAATTTCGGTAGCCTACTTTGAGATGAAAAGCAGTCTAGGGAATTAATTGGAAGGCAAGTAGAGTAAGAAGTATTAAAATAAGATGTAGAAGAAAAGATTGAAGAAATTGAGTTTACTCAAGAAAAGAGATGTCTAGAAACAAGATGGACAGTTGAATAATGACTCTTACAAAGAAATCAAACAACATTTCTTCATATCCCTTGCAGGCAGGAAGAAGTTAGATTAACTAAGACTTAGAGTATGCATTACAGAAAGCTAACTACATGTATTGAGACACCCTAGATAGAGGTGGGACAATCTCTTTCATATTTTAATAACAGTTAAACAAACTTTGAGGTATTCCAGCTACGTATGTTTAGCTTGGTGCTAATACAAGGGACTTGAGGCTCATACTAGCCCTGTGTGTCTACAATTAAAAGTACAGGAGAAAACAGAATGACATTTCCTCAGTTTCTTATCTCTAGGCTGAATACTCCTTTCATCTTCTACACATAACACAAAAGCTCCCGTGGGAGAGAAATCAAGATACAAGGAGATTACAAAGGAGCTCACCACACTCTTTTGAAATAAAACAAAAGCCAAAAACCCATTTCAAACATATAAGTATTAAAAAAGACCTCCCTCCAAAAACTTTCTGAAATTACAGAAGACCAAAAAAGGAAGTTCAAAACAAATATATTCAATTCATCCTGACTCTGTCTAACCAAGAATGACCAGTGCTAGTAAGAAAATTAAACTTTACACATGAAAAATGCCTGAAAGTCTTCTGTCAAAGAGCTATTACTTGTATGAAGACCATGTACAAGTCAGCAGGAAAAAAAAAGATCAAAGAACAAATTCAACTGAAGCAACTGGCAATGCTTTCCCTTTTTGTATGCCATGTTATTCTTTGAGTACAAAATTCTGACCAAGGTGGATTAAGAGTAACAATTAAACCGGTTTTACATCTTTTATTTCAATCCCTGAAGATTTTGGCTTTAAAAAAATATGTTCTGAACAGGTTATTAAAGAAGTCAGTGAAATAATAAATTCAAAATTAGAGTTTTCAGTTTTAATAAATAGTTTGATATCATGGTGAACTCTTTAATTTGTTTGCTTGAACAGGGTCTTTTCCTAGTGGGTAGGAACAAAGCAGCTTTGAATTATAAACAATGCCCTGCAGTCAGTAAAACTCATGAGGTTTTAATTTACAGTTTCATCTGTGATCAGTTAAACTGTATGTGAAATCTTAAACATCTTTTTAAAAAGCACCGCAAATAGCTCAATAAGATATTTTTTCAACAGTGCTTTAACAAAAACCATACAATACTAACTACTATTGTCATAACAGAGCCAAATGCAAGTTGTGTTTAAAGCCTGCATTCTAGTAACCAAACAATACCGAGATGTTATCCAGTAATATCTACAGAGGTGATCCAGAAGTAACAAATATGGTCTCCAAAAAACTGTTTTACTCTGATTTTGAACTCACATAAGAATAATAAGAAAAACAAACATAGGAAGAAAAACAAAAAGTATCAAAAATGTATGCAAGCATAAATTTCTAGAAAATATATAAATAGCAAAATAAATACCTTTTTTGCTACAGTGTATATATTTATCTCTATGTAACAACAGGTGGCAGTTTAACTGGTCTAGAACCAGATTATTGTCAGCTTACTCTCTTATATCCCTGATCTTTTCTTCCTCTGATGTGAGGGACCATGTTGGGTCTTTGAGCCAAGCTCGAAGGCACAACTACATTTGCAGAAGTTGCTTTCTAGAGAAACAATTTAGCAGTGATACATAATTGTGGTCAATTGTGAATAATGGGAACATCTGGAACATTTATACTCTTTTTAAATCGTATTTATATTGCTAATATGCACTTATTTCTAAAAAGTATTTTTCCTAACTGTTGAATCAACTTTCCATAACGGAGGACTGTGTCTGTTTCACAAAAATTTGTTAAAGAAAGATTTTTAGTAGTAAGTTCTCATTCGAGAGGGAAATTATAATGTTAAGCTTTAAATAGAAGTCCATTCTGAACAATGTACATCAATATAAAATACTTTAAAACAGAAGGAAACTTTTGCAGAAGTCATCATATCCTAAAAATAGCTAACTTGCTTCACACATTTAGGAAGACTTCTTTTGAAAATATATGACTTGAAGCCATCAGTCACAAAGACAGTTTTCACAACAGTTTTTTACTTCCCTAGAGAACTAGGGACATAAGTACATACACTTTTCCACTGCATAAACATAGATGGTAGGAAGTTAGCATAGATCATGACTTAACTGTTGCCTTTATATCACACAAATCTCAACTCCTGCTGTGGAAATGGCATATCACTTTTCAATGGCTTGGAATGAGAGCTACTGGAATGCTATACAGAATATCCTCATACACAGTCGCACATACCTAAGAGTGGTGAAGCAACTTACAGATGTATTCATGCTTTTTTTTTTTTTTAAATGAGCTCCTGAAACCATTAGTTATATTCTGTGAACATACTTATACCATTATAAGTTATCACCTCATTAATAAAATATGGTAATTTGGTTTTCATTCACAAGGTTCTTTTTGTCCACTTGTAATTCTGTTCTCCTTTACTAATTAGTAGCATAGTTAAAATAATTCATTAATTCATTGTAATCAGTGTAACATGTTTTGAGACAACAGGTAATTATAAACAATTACTAGATGCCTCACAATTCAAATATTACATATATATAACTGCAACAAAAAAAAGGAAAAAATGAACTTCCAACATATTTCAGTTAACCTCTGTTTCCTGGATTTAAGACTACGGATTTCTCGGTTGACTGAGGTATTCTAGTGTGGCAAGAGTTGAACTTTAAGTAAAACTGTTCAAGTTTCAAGTTACACCACAATGCAAAATAGGTTTATACCCAAAAGAGAGCTAGACAAAATGTATGAAGCTGTATTCATAAGGCAGAAAAACCATATATTAAAATTGGTCAAGTTACAACCCGAACACCTTCAAGTCGTGAAAAACTGGAAATACGACTGGCTTATTCCTGTGTTTGCTGCTTTCTACTTCATCTCCCTATTCAGCCTGTGGCCCTACACCTATGTACACCACTTATGAAGATAGAATTATTCTCAGCAGTATTTTGCAACATAGGTTTCTACACTGAAGCACCTATAGTCAAGTATAAACAAATGTATTTTCATAGGACCCCACTGAGATTAAAGGTATTATTATCCTCTTTCTGTGTGAACAAAGATAAAAAAATACTAATTTTAAGTGCTCAACTTGTTATGCTTAGGACCTGTTTTTCTCTGTATCCAGGTTTATCTAGTACCTATTATGTTCAAAGTATAACTCCCATTCATCTACTTACAGTTTTTTATGTACTCAGAACGTGAATATCACAAGTCAAACACTTGGAAAAAAAGAAATCACCTGTGAGCGTTACAAAATTCACCCAGAAGACTAGATTACAATTATCCAGGAGATGCTTCAACTCTACCATAATGGAACCCCATCTTCACTTCACTTTCCACTCTTTCTCTTCTGTTTCATCTTCACATATCCCATCTTGCACAGTGTATGATGCTCTATAGACAAGGGCATCTTTCCATTACACAATCACCATTCTTTTCACAGTGTGCTCTCAACAGTTCTACAAAAAAAAACCCAGTGTATGATTGCCAAAGACAAGTGGCTTAGAGATGCACGCTTGTTATCAAGACTACAGAATTTAACACAATCACATGGCAGACTGTTACGGTCACCTTAGTGGAGATGGCGATAACTGCCTGGATAAATGTTAGTCAGCTTTAACTTAAAACAAGGCAGATTACTTTATACCAATTTCAGAGATAATTATTAGGCACATCCACACTAAAAAAACTCCCAAAATACTTACTTCAGCAAAATACTTACTTAAAAGTAAGTGTGTGTTTCATGAACAATCACATTGTTATCAGAACTGATATTTGACTGCACGTTTGTTAGCTTAACTTGCAGAAAGGACAAGTATTTCCAAGATGTAAATACAAGCTATCACTGGACAAAGACACATCCTGAAGACATGAAACGAAGGATACATTATCCAGAGAGGTTTCAAAGACATTTTTCCCTCCTCAGTTCAGTTTCAGAGCCTACAACAGAGAAGTCAAACCTGGCTGGCAAAGACCATTAAGCCAAATCAAGCCTTTACAAAGTACCAAGCTCTAAAAGGCTGCCTTCCAAATTTCCCAGAAAAGTGAACTGAAGCTGCCATTCATCTTCTGAACACATACATGATTTTAAGATGCATGGTAGGCTGAGGATAGAAATGTGACAGCAATCGCAATGAGCATATATAACAAAAGAAAAAAAATCCTGGTCATGATTTTTTTTGTACCTGAACAGGAAGAAACACAAAAATTCCCTTCTCAGTTCCCTTTCTTCGTAAAAATGCACATTATCCAAAACAAGCCTCAGGATAGTGACTATTTTCCATGTGTTCTCTTATTCCTGTTTTCCAGTAATCGTTTCCAAAATTTTTTTCACAGCCTAATTGCCAGAGAAAATGCAGAAGGAGAAAGATATCTCAAAACTTATACTTTTCTCTGTGCAATAAAATTTAACTTCATTTATTATTCAATTTAGTTCCTACCTAGTATCTTATTTTATGAAATACCTGTTGAAGTCCCTTATTCCCCTTCAACTCCTTTTTTAGTTATACAAAACTACTGCTGAGAGGAATTGGGGTCTTTAAGGGACCTCAGCTGAAGACCCTGTCTCCTTTCCTTTGCTGGGCTGTCTCTTTCTTCTCTATTTTGAAGAATTTTCTATTTGCCTAGTTAATATCTTTATTTGTGAGCATTTCTGGAAATTATATTAGTTTTGTGGGGCATCTGTATTTTTCAAAGGAACTTCACTCCTCAACTCACAAACTTTTGGAGTCTCCAGGTGGCAGATTTCCAGCATTTCTAAGCCCCATAAAGAGAAAGGGGAAATAGAGGATGGAGACAGTGTTGTGGCACATGTGGCTACGTAAAGAGCCCACCAAAACAGCAGTCCTGCTGGTCAGAGCAGCAGAAAAGTTAAAATTCTACAAAGACTTACGTATCAGTAAAGCTGTCTGAACAGAATGACATCTACGTTCTATGAATCTACTTGGCCACTAGCTTTTACTGTTCTACCACCAAGAGCACTGCAACTTTTGGCAAATTTAATTTACAGCTAATCATTTAAATAATATTAGAGGCGAGACAATTGCCTATATTAGATAATTAGGTAGAGCATTCAGAACAGCCACCATGATCTGCTTAAATGTATTATATTATCAGTGGTTTCAGCTCATAACAGTAATCTGCTCTCAAAGAGAGAACTAGTTTAATTTACGTTTCCCCAAGGAAAAATGAAATCTTTTGTAAAACATTATTGATAAGAAAGTATTTATGTACACTGTCTGGCATCATGACTTCCTTTCTTTCCCCCTATTTGAATGCACCAATTTTTTGGTTAATACAGTAAATCTGTTGTATTAAATCTGAACCTGATTAATGATGCACTGTATCAAGCTAAGTAGAATTAAATTAGTGTATAATTGATTAGTGTGTAATTGGAGCAGAGCTGTAGATTTACCAACTTTAATTAGGATGGCTTATTACAGATAATTTACTTTATCCTAATATAAAACAGAAAATAGAAGTACTTGTTCATCAAAAAACTTAAGATCAGGTGGACAGCCTCATAGATTAGAGAAGCATACAAACTAATACCTTGCAAAGTTCCTTAAGACAAATAAATCATAACAAGCTAAGTCCTTTAAAGAAAGGCAAATTGCTGATTAACCTTTCACCCTGGATTTCCTAAGCAATTAGACCATTTATACTAATTTACTATAATAGACCATTCTAATAGAAGAGGGTAAATCTACAACACTGCTACAATTAAACATCAGATCCTTTTTAGTCAGGATGCTATACTGCCAGACAAAGCAGAAAGATGATTACTGGTCTCAAAAACAAAACACCTTTAAGATTCAAGTTCACAAAGCATTTACCACAACAGCAGCAACTCAACTACCAGACCTCATCCATAATTTCTTAATACTTCTTTAGATGGTAACTCCAGTCTAGACGAAGGGAAGAACTACACATTCCCCTGAGCACACTGCTACAGTAATTACGTTCATTATCTTGCATGCTAACAACAAAGATATAATAATCTACCAGTGAATAATTCATACATTGTCAGGTCCCTCTATGATGTTCATTACTAATAGTACTACTTACAGTGCAAGTTAGAAAGCAATTTTTTAGAAGATGCTTTTACTACATAAACAAAATCTGAGTCAAGTAGTTTTTATCTTCTAATCCATTAATTAATTTATCAACCAATAGAAACTTTTTTTTAAAGAAAAAAAACTTCTAATATATTTATATGAGTACCAAGCATGGGAAGTAATCCAGCCAGTTGTCAGTGGGCAACTTCACAGATAAACATAAAACATGACTTTAATAGGTTAAACCTTAATTTTTTTTCATTGTAAATTAACCACAAAAGAAGAGGCAAAAAGGTTTAACAATCATCATTGATCCTCCTCAGACCCCACTTCCCACTGCTCGGTTTACTGATTACCAAGATAAAACCATGTTTCCACTGGTTTTATCTAAATACTTGTTGTCTTTCTCAGAGACTATAAACAAACATTACACTTAAGCAAGCACATTAATATAACTGACCTACTTGCCTACTATAATCAATAATTACACTATTTCTCTAATATTGTAACTATTCAGTATCTCTATACCTAAGGTTTTGCCTTCCATTTTCACTCACAATTCCCTTTCATTACATCTGCTGAGTTTAGCTAGGAAAAGTTAAAATGAGTGCATCTCAATCTATTTCAAAAATCATTTCAGGTTTAGAACTGCCATAACTTCTCTGACAACCCACACATATTACTCGATCCTCTGAATCAATGTACTGAATACAATCAATTGTATTGAATCAATTCAATAACTTCAAAACAGCAAGGTACAACAACCCCCACACCCCCACCCCATTTTTTTTCTCTCTCCCTGCTCTCCTCCAATTCTCTATTGGTCCCTCCTAAACACTTTTATAGACTAACAGTTTACATAATTTAGACACTTTTTAAATCACACCGCTTATCACCGGTGTTGCTCTCTGCATACTCCAGTTAAGATTATGATAAAATTCAATAGTAATAATCACAATTGATCATCATGTGCTGATTTCCATTTTGTAGGCTTATTATGAGCACTTTCAGCAAATCCATTCACACTAAACAAACACAAAATGAGTTTTCTCTTTAAAATAATCATGAATAACTATCCAGCTTTGTTAGCTCATGTAACAAACATGATTTTGGCAAGATGAAACACCAAAATGAGGAGACTGATAAGAAGCTAATTGAAAACATATGCATGACCAGTACCCTTCAGCATTCAAAAAAATGTTTAGCGGAATTAATTGGCTCTCCAGCTCCCCTCATACATTTCCTATTCTGTGCTGTTCTGTGTCCCATGAAACCTCTAGTCTCAGGCACAGCATCAATGTTGGCCTGAGTCCCCACTAAGAAACCGGACCTTCACAAACCCAGGTCTGTTCTTCACAGTATTAAGATTCTAAGACAAAGCTCAGTACCAAGATGTTAAAATTGACTTGTACATAGAAATATTTAAAGTTTACCAGGACTCTGTGGATCAGAAGTCACAATTTACAGGCAGGAACGAATACATTTGTTCTTACTATTATATGAGGAAACAGAAACAACTGCCTCAAGTCACTAGAAATAACATAACAGCATTTGTCAATATCATATATATACTTGGCAATCTGCTATTTACATTGCTTCAAGACTGCTATGCTCTAAGTTTGTGCAATTTCACTTAGTTTGACTGAAAACACAAAGAGTGCACGTTTCAACATGGCCTAACTGTATTTGCTGGCTCCATAAAACTAGCCACAGGAGTAACAGTTCACCCAGAGGAGTCCTGCCCGTTGCAAAGGTTTAGAAACAAAAGCAGAGTTCAAATACTATTTTCACACACTTCCACCAACTGTCGTTTCTCAGGGTAACTTCAGTATCTGACACCTTTTAAACTTTACAGTATACTAAACTGAATTTTCCTTATCAGAATCTTCTGAATATATTAAGCTAGTGTAGCATCTCACGCACTGTAGTTGGAAAAACTTTTATTTAGATTTTATTAAATAGGCACAACACTTGCCCACCGAGTCTTCAAAGGACACTAAAAAGGGAAATGAAAGAAATGCAATTGTTAAAAATGTGACAGTATACGGAGACACATTTTAGCAAGAAAACCAGAAATATTCACCTATGTTTGATTTTCAGTGGGTTACACTGAAATTATTCCCTGAACAAACTATGATAGCATTCTTACTTCTTTCCCAGCACTGCCGCCTCCCCATTATCTACTTCATTATACAAGTACTCATGCTCCAGTTGGTCTCTAAATAAATCATCCTCCCATAAGTAAGAGAAACTAGTTCCATTCTGAAATTATGAAATTTAGATCAATTTTATGGCACTTTAAATCAATGTAACTAATGGTCCAATTTCAAATCAATTTGATGCATGTAATTTACAATAAGCATGCACGTCCTTCCTCTGAAAGGCTAACAAATGAATTTTACGACGACCTCACCATGATTACCACAGGAATTTAAACAAGTTCACTCAGAGACAAGGTTTGGTATTTTTTTTGTTGTGGGTTTTTTTTTTTTTTAATGAAAAGAAACAAGGCTAAAACAACAGAAGTACATGCCTCCACCTCCAAAGGCCACAAGCAGCACATAAAAGGTCAAAGTCCTGCTCTTCACCAGTGATCCAAACGTGCTATCAACCCCTCTCATCCATGGAAGTAAGTATGTTTTTTCATGCTTGGTCTCCTAACAATTAAGATACATGTTGGTACGACTTCCTGAAGTTTAAGAAAATAACTGATTTCTCCCACTCAGTGACACAATAACAATACTCACCAGAAATTCAAGCTCACTGCTAACACAAGATATGGTAGACATACTAAAAAAAACCAAACCAAAACACCAAAGCCAAGCCAAAAAAAAAAAAAAACCCCCAACCCCCCCCCCCCCAAAAAAAACACACCACTACTAAAAAACCCCAATACCCCAACTATTTCAGGCAGAGGAATACAGTCATCCAAAAAGGTTTAAATACTATACACTAAAGAATCAGGCCTCAGTCCAGATGCTCAAGTTTAAGTTAAAAACAAAAGTCACCAAACATGAGGTTAGTAGTCTTATCAGTACAAGAAATCTGTAAATGAATTAACAAGCCCCAAAGTAAATGAAAAATAAAAACTAAACCTTAGAGAGACAGGAGATACATCATCTAACAACTTCCTCCTCCCCTCTGTTAAAACTCGCATCACTTTTTTTCATCTATGTCAAGAGTTCGGAGGGCTGCAATTCCATAAACAAGGCTGGTAATTTCACTCACAACCTGGGCGGTACAAACACAGAACTACTGCATTTGCTTCTTCAGCTACTCTCACCAACAATTTTTCCCACATTTGCTGCTATTTAATACCTGCAAACTTCGTTTTACTTAATCGATTTTGCAAGCAGCAATTACTCTGACATCCACGTAGTGCAAATAAAATTAAAAATACAAATGATTAAAAAACCTGCAGTGATATTAAAGTCCCTATACAAACAGTTTGTTCTACTGCTGCTGTGGCACATAAGCCTGAAATCTTCGTTACATCTGCTCTTTTTACAATTATGTTCTACCAAGGTAATTTTTTTTTTTCCAAGAAGCTTTAGTGATAGGCAGCATTTTGTGTCAATTATTCCAGGCAGCAAAACATCACTAAATGGCAAAAACATGGAAATACAAAACAATACAAGAATACAGGAACTACTTGATTTAAAATACAATCCCCTCCATAGCTGTAGGCAACCACAGATAATCCAGACCAGCCACAGAACATACACTTCACACACCAAAATCAACACTAGGATACCTTCCTGCTAATGTTAGCCTGAACCGTATCCTACCAAAACACAAGGGTAGCCATAGATCGGGGCAGAAGGGGAGGGAATAAATAAGTAATCAAGGATCAACAAAGAAAAAAAAAAGCAGCAAAAAAGCTATTAAAAATATCATACATTCTTGCAATATTAAGAAATTTATTAGATGACCTAGGGGACTCTGCCATGCCCCAGAACCCACAAGAAAGTGAAAACGGAAACAGGCATGCACGTGGGAAGTTCTTGCGTATCTCACTCCACATCCAGTGAACCCTTTACACAACCTCAGTTCATGAATATGACATGCCTGGCAGGCACAGAATATATTCTAATGTTGCTAGAAGGATAGTGCACTTAGCCTCGAACCCTGGTGCACTAGTATTACCACTACAATTATCCCCAACAAGTTTAAGAGACATTTATGTGGAACCAAGTTACTCACATGAAGGGAAAGTCTCTCCTAGTTACTACTGCATGCAAGCAGACAAAACCCTGAAGGATTGGAGGAATCCAAGAAAAAATAGAATTCAAACATAAAATTGAACATCAACTAGCACAGCATGTGCCACAAGTTGTCCCCATAGACTGATAAACTGATATTGTTCACTTTCAAGAGAAAACAGGTACTGCCTCAATGGTACCTTTAAGACTAGAAGTAGAACTTTTCTTGACCTGCCAGAGGGGGAGCAACCAGCTATTACTACTCTAGACTCCAGTTTATGAAGAGCAAACTTCTGGTAAAGTCTTAACTGTTTGGAAACATCCCTGAACAAACAAGCAAGCATTACTAGCACCCAGTACATGTACTCCAGTCCACTCCTGATTTTTCCCTTATCTTTAAACCCCACATTGGTGGTCATTCCTTTCCAAGAACAGAGTGGTGAACCATGTCTTCACTTATTTATTTTTCAAAGATGATAAAAGCTTCCTACAAATACTAACCACTGTGATCTTAGTGGCAGCAGTTTCATGTTTGAAAGGTTTAACAATGCCATCATAACTATGCAGATAGCTCGATGGATAGTGCATTGCCCCAAAAACTCCTAAGTCTAAAAATAATTGCAAGCTCCTACACACTGAGCCAGTGGTAGAGCCAGACAACTGGCTGGTTTTAGGACTACACATACCCTGCTTCAAATATTTCAGGGCATCTGTCAGACCAACTCTTGAGTTCACAGCCATTGGGGCAGATAAGGTACACTCCTGGAGCATGCTTTCTTTTTTGTCTGGCCCAAAAAGAATTCAGTTCATGTGCTCAGAGATCACTCTACAAAGGAAAGTCAAACACATTACGTGGGAACAGTTAAAAGAGTCAGTTCAAAAGTAGAGGAAATCCAAACTAGACATTAACATAAATGCATCCATGGAACACAGTAGTTCAATCTGCCCAGACAGCATCCAGATTAGCTAAGGGTCTTTTCCTCAAAGGCTAATTCCCTGCTGTGTTTTTAGGATTATATACAACATCCATCTTCCCAACTACTATTCCTGTATGTAAATCCAATGAGTCAGTTTAATTAAGCACTCTTCATTTATGTATTAACACTGACTGGCTTATTTAATCTACAGTCTGCTTAAACCAAAACAGCGGTTGATCAGGGCTGATTTCTAGAGCTGTCATAACCAACTGTATCACAGGTAGTCTTATCTCAGACAATCAGGATACTTACTCTCTTCTCCCTAACACATAGACATAAACATGCCTTTCTACTGCAAAGTACACAGAAAAAAGGCTGTAAGCAGGGACTGCCCCCAGCATACATTGCTTGGAGTAAATGACTTGCCGCTCGACCAGCACCAGAAAGGGTTAGAGTAACAGCACTTTGCATCCTTTAAGGACAAGCTTAACAGCCTCATTCCAAGCCTACATTCGCATGATGAAAGAGCAGGAAGAAAAAGAAAGTCCATAAAACGAATGCTTCATTCTCCTAAGAGAAACTGGAACACCGAGCTCAATTTGGAATGCAGTAAATACACTCCTTGGGCTAACAGAAATTTGCATACCAACATATAATACACTAAAAATAGTCATTTTAGATTGTTTAGATATACATATAATACTTCCTTGCAAACATTTCTTCAAGATAAACACCAGTTTGACGTCTGTACTTAATATGATCAAATGTTCTTCATTAACATCAAAGTTCATCCAATTCAACCAAGTTGTTTTAAATAACGCCAAGTATTGAGACACAAGTCATGATGTAATATAAGAAATTTACATACTGTGTTCCTTCTCGCTGTGGCTTTGGGGGTTTAATGCAAAGTTTAACATCTGCATATACTTTCCCCTGCCCCAGTTTATTAAAGGCTTAACAAGAAAAAAAATTGTCTCAATCAAGATACTGATTGCAGGACTTTCATTCCTTCATCCAACCAGCTTACTCATTTCAGCATGCTTCACTTCAGATCAGTTTGCATGTCTTCAGACCCCAGACTGGTTTAGTCTTGGTTTGCTTCTCTCCTATACTGAAACCCTCTTTCCAGCACACTGCGTTTTTTCCCTATCAAGATAGCCGTAGGATGTTGTCAAGTCTGGGACAACATCTCTAATGCTGAAGTTTTTTACACTAGAAGAGGACAGCATATGAGGCAAGCAGTTTCTGGCAGAAGTCCAAGGTTTTCACACTCCTCTTCAACTTGTCCATGTCTCTCCCCACAGCAAAAGGCACAGCTCCCACAGGCAGAAGCCAGTCATATACCATAACCAAAATGGGACAACTCCAGCACCCTGTCTTTCAGAGAGAGTGGGACAGGGTAACAAATGAAAGCCAGCTTACAGATATAACTCAACTGTGATGCGGAGAAATGATGAAGAATAATCCAGCAGATATGAAAAAAATAAGACATCAGAGGAGTGGTATAAGAGGCCACTTGTCCCCCTCCTTAAAATGCACCTATTAAGGACTCTCACTCTTACAAGTAGAGTTTGAATAGTAACCCAGGACATGAGGAAGAGCAAAGAGGTAAAATTTGGCACTAATGCCTAACCCTGAATTGGAACTGGTTTTACAAAATAGAATGGATTAAAAAAAACCAAACCCAAACCAAAAACCACAACACCACACCAATGAGAGAAGATATACATGGGAAAGAAAGGTTAAAATAAATCGAAAACTGAAAAAAAAGTTGGAGAAGGGACTTCTAATAATCAGAGAAGATTCATGAATCTACACTAAGATGATACTGGACCCCAAAACACGAGGCCTGAACAGATGGTATCTTTAAAGAATTCTCTTTATTTATCAAATGAAGCTGGATGCTCTGAAACAATATCTGTTTTATGAAATCTGTCACGACTACTGTACATTATAAATTTAAAAAAAGACATATGCTACTACTACATCTTGGTTGTTGAACACCCTATCTATATTCACAGTCACACTGACTAAAACATGAGTTTGTGATGTGTTACCTCATTACAGCCAGAAAATGAATCTCCAGTAATAAGAACTTAAGTGAGACAGACCTACAACACACTGAACATGAGAATTCCATGTGGGAATGTATATAGGATTTCATACTCCATCAAACAAGTGATAATTCTGCTTAACTATTTCATGTGAAAGCCAGAGGGCATGGTAGCAGTCACAGAATAGAACATAATTACTCCTTCACATGCAGACCCAACTATCAAGAAGAAAAATCCTGGAAAACTGAGGTGTATCTGGAATCATGTACCTAGCTACAGTGAATCATAAATTTCCTTCCAGTTACTGACTTTCTGTATGGACAGTTCATTTTTGTTTCGATCATATAACCTGAAGAATCTGAAAAAATCTTGAGATACATAATGTCAGCTTTTTTCCCCACCCGTTAAGTGACAAATTATCTTATAGTGACCCTACAAAAAGATGTGAATCCAAGTATGATCAATGAAATCATAAAATGTATTAATCAAATTTAATAATTCACACAGACATGACCTGTCAACAAAGACTCCACAGAAGGCTTCCTCACCTTCAGACATAAGAACACAGTTTCTTGCAGGTATTTGACCTTGTAGATGACCTCAGTTTGTTCCAGGGAGGTAGACACAAGAAGAAACCAAAGGATTTTTTTTTTCCTTTTTTTTTATTTCTGAAACACATCATCTTCAGGTATTCAAAAGATGAAGAAATAAAAGGAGTCATCCAGCATACATTGCTGTGTCTTTAGATGGAATGAGATCAACATTAGTTAAGATCTTTACTTTCTTTTGAGTATTTTAGGTCTTTCTGAATGCCAAGGGATTTTAAAGAACTTAAAGCGGAAAGTAAAAATTTGAAAAAAATAAGTGTCTTCAGCTATCCATTTGCTTGTATAAAGTGGGAAGAGTTACATAGTCTAGTAAAAACATTTAAAGATTTCTACCAGCTGCCATGCAGAGAAATTACTAATAACAAAGTGGATTTCAACTAGAATTAAATCTCTTCATCTTCTCTATCTTCAGTGCAAGAGAAATGGATCTGTTAATTCACAATCCTTTTAGATTATGCCTTTGACATACTTAGCCTAATACTTTGGATCTCTTTTCAGCTTCTACCACCCACACATATCTATACATAGATAGCCTGTTTCGAGTAAGAATATCCCATAGCCTTCAGCCCAACAGACACTTCAAGTGTAAGATCAACACCACTTAGCACTGTTGTAAAAACCCTCACATGAAGCTCCAAAGTATGCTGGACAAATTCCTGTCAAGCTTCTGCACTTCATTTTCCATCAGGGATTTGCTGCACCTCCTCTTGCTCCCCACCTAACACCAAGGATATCCAGTTAGACCCAACAGTACTGAACCATGTCCCCAAGCCTCTGCATAGCTTGCAAGACTCCTCTCAGAAACAGTTTGCTTGCCCTCCAGACCAGCTCCTCAGAGTCTAACTTCATCCTGCCTCATCCCAACCACTGTTCTAGAGCAGAGTTCTAGGAAGAGAATTGCCTTCTCTTGGAGAACTCAAGATACATGGCATCGTTTTGTATGAGTATATAATTAGCTATCTCAAAAGTTGCCATAAACAATGTTTGCGCTAGACAGAGCTAGCACCTATAACGGCAAGTGAAATAAACACAGTGAAAGAGTTCATGGGTTGAGACACAAAGGAGAAAAATTAACAGTAATCATATGAAATAATTGCACCAAAGGAAGTGGACTGAAATGTGTGCCTGTTAGAACAGAAATTTTGGAACAGGGGAACAGGTTGACAACTGAAAGAAATTAAAAAAAAACCCCAAGGATAACTACTTTTATCTTAGAAAAGTACAAGCAGTAAAATGAAAGTTGGGACTCTAAGACATATATAGCATACATAGCATAAACAAAGGTCTTCCAGGTGCAGATGGAGCAAGCAAACAGCTTCTGATTTCAGTAAGTGATGAGCATATCCAATAAGTAGCCCCTTGAGAGATATACTGGCTGAAGGTAAAACTGCTTCTTGATCAGAAAAATAAGCAAAACTGGTTTCTTAAGGAAGCATATTCTATAGTTCTTACCCCAATAGCCTTACTTGTCTGTCATGTTCCTGAAGTCCCACCACATTACCCTCATGATCTCCCACCTCCTCCAACCTAGCTGTTTGGCTGGTGAAGAGGGAGGACCTGCTCATGTAGGGTTCCCTGCATCATGGTTGACTGGGTAGTAGCACCCAACTAAGCACAATGGTGCTGGGAGCAAATCATGTCTGAGTCCTACCTACCTTACCCTCCAAGGGACCCTCTTCATCAAGCCACTAACTCCCTTGAAACCTGGAGAAACTCATCCTACACATTCTTCCTGCCCTGTTCAATACAGTTATGCTATTGCCCACTGAGCTTAAGCACTATTAGAAGACAGATACAGGACACAGCAGTTGGTAAGACATCAGCTACAAACACACGAGGGGATCTCTTGCGAAAATCTTGTCATTTCTTCTTAAGTCTGGACAGACAGCAGCAATAGTTTTCTTAGGAATATTTTTTTCTCCCTTCTTCTCCCAGGCCCCTTAAAAAAAAAAAATCACTCCAATTGCTCTGGACATATTCAAACGTGAAAGAAAATGAAAGGGGGAGAGAAAGCAATCGCAAAAATAATCTTTTTAAATCAGCTTATAGGAAAATTGGAATACACTTTCGATTGTTCATAGCATATTCAAAGATGAATTTCAAAAATTTTTAAAGCCATTTTCACTCTCAAATCTCTAGCTTATCAAACTGCTACCTTTAAAAGATCGCACACCTTCTCAAGTACTTATTTACTTCTTGAAATGCAAATTTTTAAGAAGAATTCATTTTCTCCCCCCTCAAAAAAACATGAAGGGCTTTCAGAAGCTGATTTGCTTTCTCATTTGTACGAGGTAATGCAGTATATTTGCATAAAACAGTCAAAACTTTTTTTTTTTTGGTAATGTAATAGGTAGCTAACTACGTAACCCCTGCCGTTTTAAAAGACAGTCCCCTTGTTAGGAAACCGCTCAAAGTGACAATTTCAGTAACTCAGCATCTCTTTCTGGATAATTAGATGTATTATGAATATGCAGATTTCACACAGCTCATTGGCTCAAATATGTCCCACTCCTCAAGAACATCACCTTCCATAAAAACAACTGTATTGCCAAGCAGCAGGCTGTCATCCAAACTCGTATTAAACATTCATCTGCAAAGCTCAAATACAGATCTTACCAGACAGAATTACCTTTGCCCAGCCTTTGTAAAGGAGGACTATTTCCCTATTGGTACTGTGACCTGTATGCATAGGATTTTCTTGCAGCAGATCTTTACAAAGTCTTTGGGGAGGACAGGGGTGGAGATTTCACGCCATCTATATTATCACAGAACATAACTTAAATAACATAACGATAGCACCATCCAGTGGCAAGATCTTCCCTTTAAGAAGTTCATCACTCACATCACTTACAGCAATCCTGCTGGAACAACTGTAAAACAGCTAAGTAGAGTACTTCTAATCACATTTTTTTGAGCAGCCAGTATCCCGAAAATATTTGGTGGGAAATGCAGTACTAGCAAAGACTCTGAAAAGAACAGCTGTACATACAAGTAATTGTGCAAAACCAACACTGAACTGCAAGTATCAAATATAAGATTCTGAACTTTTAAAATTTACAAGATCTGTACTGCAAGTTAATTCCAATGGTGAAATCCTATTAATATATTCACTTAAGGCTGAAAATCCTGAACTAGGCAGCTCCTTATTGCTTTATTGCTTCTTTACAAAATGATTCAGTGTCTTCTCAGTATATACTTAAAAGATGTAAACAAACAAAAAACCACTCCCGCAAAAAAAAAAAAAAAAAAAACCGCTCTCACCACACAACACTGTCCTCTGCATATTCCTGGCCTGCTCATTCCTCCTTTAATGTTTTTAATTCAGTATCAGTTAAGTTTTTCCCTTCTATTCCTTTGGTTGGTCTCTTATTTCCTAAGAAAACAGAATATTTTATGTTTTTGGGTACCAGAATGGTGATCCCTACTCATGGTAAGCTCCTGTGGCAGAACCAACATAGATCACAAAAAAAAAAAAAAAAAGGCTGCTGTACAGTAACTGTCATCTGCAAGAAAGAAAGAAATGGTTATAAAGACATTTGCAGGGTGTTTTTCTCTGAGTTGAGACAATAAATAGTGTCACAAAGTTTAATAGTTCAGTGTCCAACCCCTGACACAGGCACATCCTTCCAACTTAGGAAAGGCTCCCATAAATTATATAAGCCACTAACACACGTGTATTTGGACAACCACGACAGCACGATTTTCTCTTCGTTGTAAGCGGGATGTTCACACACTGGGAAGTTTTAAGAAACCTGCTGTTTCAAAACATTCCCATGGCTGCTGTTGGGATTATAACCCAAAACCTGTTGTGGGGTGTTTTTGTTTGTTTGTTTGGGTTTTTTTAAATTCAGAAATCTGTGCTGGACTGCACCAACAGAAGGGACTAGTAAGATGTATTCACTGTTGCATACAGACATGTTGCACTGTTGCTGAATGCTTCAAACGTTAGCTGAAGAATCACCTATTTCAAAGGAGTTATTTAAGTGAGTTCAGAGGCAAATTTGAGTAACCCACCTCGGTTTTCACCAAATCTGTAAAGAAACTTGTCACTACAGTTTAAAAGCAGAGTGTTAAATACTGCAGGTGCATATCTTGTTTAAGCATCCATTTTCAACTGAAAGCACTCAACACATTTTTGCACTAATACTGAATATCCCAAAACACTCTTTATGATTCTACCTTCCTATCTTTATTAGTCCAAATCAAGACATGCACGTATCCTGCTCACCTACATCTAGAACAAGCAGGATAGAGAATGAGCGTGTATTCAGTTTTGTTTATGCAGATATTGGAAAGTAAAAACTGAAATGAATATGCTTATATTTTCACTGTCTGTAGCTCTGTTGTTACTCCCCTCACAATCAGATCCAGCTACATCCGTTAAAGAGACAAGGCCAGGCCAGGACATATGTACTGGGGGCAGGGTGCTTAAGATGCTTAACTGGCACAGGGAGTTTATCTCCATCACCCCCCACACGCTCCTGCACCAGCCTGCATAATGTATATTGGTTTCAGCTGCTCAGCAGAGACACTGGCATCTGCAGCTGCAACTGCACCAGCTGCCTCATGTGAGCAGAAGGTAGCACTGAATCCCTTGCAGCAGCTGCACTCCATCTGTGATCGCTGGTTTGGGGACAGAAGCTGCCGTGTGTGGCAGTTGCTGTTGCCACTTCTTGTAAAGCAAGGTCATCTGATCATACAGTCAGTACGGTACTAGGGCAAGAGACCCCCTTCAGAATAACCAGATGGCTCCGTGGTTAAGGCACACAGCTTCTGATTCTGCAGCGAGTTTCCCATGCAATTTGGAGCCAGCTACGTTCCCTGTTTGCTTTGGCCACAAATCCATAAAATTACAATCTTATCTAACAGAACGCCGCAAGAACAAATCAATTTAAATGGCTGAGACACCCATATACAGTGATTACTGAACTTTCTAAGCATGTAGATCAGAAGATGAGATATTTCCTGGCAAATCCTCAATGCTATTCATGATCAGTAAGAAAGCAAATCAGCTTTACACTAAAACACAAACTTATCTCCCTGCCAACGTAAAACCACATACCCATACCAGGCATGCACACTTACGCTGCTAAGAGGGGCTTCTAGATGCCCTGATTAAATCAGACAGTCAACTTCAAGTGACCTCTTCCATCACACTGCTACAATGGCTTAAGTCCCTAGTTTCCTCAGACTACAGGCTACTCTGCCTGCTCCACACCTTGGCCTGGAGGGGTGCATAGGTGCGCAGAACCTTACCCTAGCAAACAGACACGCACATGCCCTTTGCCTATGACTTCGTCCTGCCAAACCTGCACTGTTCTGGCTCCCCAGTTGAGAATCATTGCTGTTTTTTCCCCATCCAATTCCTACACATTCTCTAATCCCTATTTGCTGTCCTTTCTCCACTGTTCAGCTGATTTAGGGACATTAGTTCCACGTTTCATCCCGCAAGGCCTCTGCCGCCTCATGCTCTTACAGCGGATTTGATGTGAAGGAAAACTTCCGTAATGAAACAGAACTGCCAAATTTTGTACTATGATTTCTCATAACAGGAAGGTTCATCCATAAGACCTGCTTCAGCAGTACAAACAACTGTTGTTCATAAATAAATTATATACAACTTTGATGACTCCAATTTGAAAATGATGACAAACTGCCTCCAAGTCACGGTCTCCAGCCTTCCCGTATGCAAAGAACAATCCACTCCTGTGCTGGATTCAGCCAGG
>NW_010249508.1:0-7293 GCF_000690775.1 Eurypyga helias
GGGTGCGCTGGCAGACAGGGCTGCAGCGTGTGCAATGCCTGCAGCGTGTGCGAGGATGGCATCGTCTGCAAGGCCTGCAGCGTCAGCGCACCCCCGGCCAGCACCCCCCGCACCCAGCACAGCCTCCCACATCAAGGAATGAGATGCCGACAAAAGCTGCAGGGTTACGCATCACCTGTGTGCAGCCCTAGCACAAACCAAGGCCACCGGCCTCCTCAGAAGTTCTTTGAAGGGGGAATAAACTCTGGAGTAAAACCTAACTCCGTTTTGATGGAAGGGGAAAATGAAGTGCTAAAGTTCAGCTTGGTCATGTATGAAGTCATGGGGGTTTTGTCCGGTAATTTAGAGATTCTTAGACTGACCTACAACCGTTCAGTGTCTGCAGAGTGACATATTTTGAAAACCAGCAAATGTAAGGGGCAGGGAGAGGAGCTTCAGCCTATTTGTCAGCAGAATAAAGGTAAAACGGTTCCTCTGCCATGTAGTTACCAGCGAGGTCACGGTGTTTATTTTTCTTGTTTAGTACTTCATTTATTTCTTTGTTTATTTGACAGCAGTTCAGCTCGTTGCTGTCAAGTTTGCGTGCGGGTTCAGTTTCACCTTTTTTCTGCACCGCGGTGAGCAGGGGAGTGGAATCACAGGAACCCTTTAGTACTGCTTGTAGCGAGAATTATTTTTTTTTTTCCACCTAATGTACTCAGTTTCCTAATTCTCCAGCTTCCAGAGACCTCATGTGGAAGCTAAGGAAGTCGTATCAAAATAATGCCCTTCCTAGCAGCAATGAGTCTCTCTGACTCTGCTGCGGGTCGTGGTTTGGGTTCCATTTCTGCGCTGTGAAATACGTAACGACCAGTAGGCTACCTTCAGAGCTCGGGAAGTCACAGGCAGCTGTGCTTACCTGTGCCCTCTTGGCTCGGTGCGGTCCCAGTTAATGCCCAGCTTGGAGCATTTTCATTCCTGCACTGAAAGATTCTCAGTGTGTGTTCCTCGCTAAGAAGAAAAAAAAAAGACATGGCAGCAAAACTGAGGTATATCCTTGCGTTTGGTAGCAAGGACGCACACGGACTTGAGACAGGCACATCTGTTTCAGACAATCGCTGTGTTACGTTACGTTACAGAAACGATTGATTCTGTTTGTTTTACTGCTGCAGTGGCATCCTCTTCTGGGTGGACTGTGGGTAATGAACTTCTCGGAAACAATCATACACACAAGTATATTAATTGTGACTGCTCTGCCTCTATTCAAACTCATTAGCACAAAGCCACATCTTGTACACAGAGAAGGGAAGTGGTTACATTAAAGCAAAAACTATTTCCTGTGAAATAGAACTGTACTCTTTATTTTGGGCATAAAATGTTTCAGTTCTGTAAATATATCAGTTTAATTTGAAAAATGAAGATCAGTAAGAAGACCCTTGTGGGCGATGTCAAGACTTCTTTACTTCTCCTACTCGTGTGTGAGCCAAGATAAAAGGCTTCAGTATGCTTCAAATGGCATTTTTCAGTCAAATCAAAATAAACATTTCAGAGTAATCAGTTTAGTCACAAATTCCAAGATTTAAGTTTGGGTTTGAGGTTTTTTTTCATTGTAATTCCAAACAAAGCCAACAATCTGACATCTCAGTTTCCTCCCAAGTGGCAATTCTGTTGTCTAATGATAGGAACATGGGACTAGGAGGTATGTCCTCTGTGTGTCAATATTCTGGCTGTCATAAATCCATGATACAGCTCTTTTTGTAAACAGAACAGGACATTCCAGGTCCCCTCACTTGTAAGGTTCACACAGCTTTCTGGAAGAAATGTAACTTTCTTTGTGTGTAGCTTGTTTAATCAGTATTGCTAAAAGCTTCCTCATTAAAGCACTCAGGTTAGTTTGTGCAAAATAAATTATAAATGTAAATTAAATTCTGAAGCGTATTTTTTCCGTCAGCAAGACTAAAATAAATTCATACACCTATGCTTAGAATGAATGCTTATAATATATGTTTTTCACTTACAGAATTAGATTGTGCTTTGAATTACAGGAAAATCAGAACCTGGCTACATCAGAGACATTTAGTTTTAAACAGCATGTTTCTTCAGGCTCATGGGACCAGATGCCTTCAGAGGTTGCACAGGTGCAGAAAACATCTGGTAGTCTGCCAAACGTGTCTTTACGCACATGAACTCTGCCTTCAGCACCAGGCTCCAGCCACCAGGTTAAAAAGACAAGTAAGGCACGTTTTACAGATTTATCCGCTTCAGTCTGTCAGAACTGCAGGGCCTATTGCTGTTCCTGTAACAATGGGTAAATATCAGTGTGTTGTTGATTCGGCTCCAGTACTTGCTTCATGTCACCTGTTAAGAAAAGAGAAATACAGTATTTCTGTATGAGTTTTGAGTGCTCTATGGCTTTAATTAGACATGTACAGATACCTTTCTTGTCATCCTCAAAATTGCCGTGTTTAATTTTGCACCATGGCCTTAGTTTTTCAAAGAAAACTGATGCCTCCCAGAAGAAGCTAGCCTGGAAAGACACTAAGTGCAAAGTAGAGGGAGAAGGAGAGCGTGCTTACCTCGCCAAACTTGAGAACAGAGGGAATTACTTGAAGAACCCCTGCTTTTTCCCACCAAGTGCTCTTCATGGAGGCAAATCTCTTGTCAGTTCTCAAGAAAAGGTGGAACACGCCATGGCCAGAAGCAAAGCAGAATATAATAAAGGCTGTGCAGTATATACAGCATCTCGATCCTGAGCTGGAGCACACAGAGAGCTCCACTATAGAATTACTGCGGAATTGCACGTAGGTATTTTAAGGTAAATGTCTGTATGGCCTCTTAGGAAACAAAGTACGTCTATATGACATCTTGGTTTTGCTAAAATCGTGCAATTTCTCATTTTATCATTATTTAAAGAACTAGGCAATAAGGTGATACCTGCTTTTTTATCTTCCAGTGATACCTCATTTGTCCGTGTGTAGCCCATCCGGCTACTGTTTTATTTTCTGATTGTGAAGTTGGCCAGGTTTGTGAGGTGAGAATTTCCTTCTTTATAGAGAGTTAATTCTGCCACTGAAAAGAATTGTGTCCTGCCATGATCTACATATTCCAACCAATCTTTTGGCTTCCTGCAGTTTAACAAAAGCCTGAGTTTCTTGTTTATATTGATTTAATGAGTATTTAATGATAATACTCTTGCCCAGATAAAAGTGGCACACACCACTGGAAACTAGAAGGGACCCTTTCAGTCCCTTCTTGGTTTTGGTAGTATCTGCTTCAGCCTTTATTGAATAAACTGAGATTTCTAGTCTGGTTGTGATGGTAAATTAATTGCTGCTGGCAGAGCACTGGGCAAGTGCAGACATTATAATGGGTGACGATAAACACAATGGGGTGGTTTATTGTCTTTTTACATGAAGATACACTAGAGCTGCAGAACATCACTCCAGCGTGTCACCATGTAAGACATCCCCCCTCCACTTCAGCATTTGCCACTGGGCCAGGTAAGGGTTCTTTTTACTGCCTTTAAGCTGTAAACACAGATTTTTCAGAGCCTTTCTGTTTGGTTCTGCCATCCATAGAAACTGGACGTTGACTTATGTCTCTGGGGCCATTCATGTGCAACTCCTAAGTAGATTCAAACGGTCTAATGAGGCATCAAGAAGACTAACTAACATTAAAGTGTTTGAAGTTAGATTGAAATATATCCATGGAATACCTAGACTGAGTCTTATCCAAAATTAATCTAGGAACAGATGTACTTGCCCCTGAAACCGTAAGGAGGGGAGTGCAAGAAATAACAAACTTCAGTTGCTGCAAGGAAGATTAGGTTAGAGGAAAGTTAAGGAAAGCATCCTTCCTGGAGTAGGATAGCCAGGCACTGGGATAGATTTCCTGGGGAGATTGTGGTATCTCAGTCACAGCGTTGGGGGAGTATTTGGAGGAAGTCGGATGCCCCCGTGTAAGCCTTGTTGCCTTGTGGCAGAGGAAAACTGGGTAACGTCTCGAGGTTTCTGCTCGCTCTGTTTTCTGTGGTTATGAGAAGCCAATTCCAGACCAAGAGATCTTCTTGGAGTTCAGTGGAGGATTTGCACATGCACAGATGATGCTGGCAGGCCTTTTGGGGTCCTTTGTTTCTATCGGCTTGACTTAGGCAATGAATGGGGAGAGTTTGCCCGCATGTGTCCAGAGGGCGGTGTGATCATAAATACACATGCCAGCTCTGGGAGGTTGTAATTTTCAAATTGCTTGCACTTTTCTTTCCAAGGAACATTTCCAGGGAAGGGAGGAATGATTGCTCCTGGGATGACGTGCCAGTATACGGTCAAATTTATTCCTGAATGTCTAGGAGATGATGAAGATTGTATGTCAGTGGAGACTCAAACATCAGGACCCCTTCTGATCCCAATTAAAGCTAAAAGATCACCTCCAGGGTTAACATGTCAGTAATGTCCAATTCTTAAATTTCTCTAAACAGACTTCTTGGGGTTTTTTTGTGTTTTGGTTTGGTTTGGTTTGATTATTTTTTTTAATTTGACTGTCTCCAATTTTATGTCACAAAACAAATGTGGACAAACCTGGAAGTTCAGTTTCTACATTTTGATATCTATCTCATTTTCACTCATAAAAGAGTTATGAGCTATTAAAATGTAATTTTGTCAAATGTTTCCTCAATTATTTGTTCTTGCCACATCAGGCGCTTTTTTTTTTTTCCCACTATATGAGAGGAGTGAGCAGGAGCTGCTTTTCTAGGTTTTTGACTTGTTGACTCCTGATCTCCTAACTGTAATTACTAATCCCAGATGTTAAGGGACTACAATTTGGTTATAAATTCTTAATGTTATTAATTAATATTTATGGCACATTACATTACTTATATATGGATATGACACACCTGCAGGTTCACCTCAGATATCTAGCCTCGACTGTAACAACCAGGATTACTTTTGCAGAAATTTGATTTGATTTTTGGTAAATTCACCTTTCCAGTTACACTGAGTTTTTTTTAAAAACATCTTACTTTCTGTTATCATTCAGTGGAGTCTTTGAGTAGGAAGCAATACTAAAGGTAAGATGAATGTAGAAAAACACACCTCATACTGTTTAACGTTCAGATGGAGAGAATTTGAGGGTTTTCAGGACTCCAGCACCTGGCATATTCACGTGCAGCCATGCTGTCCGTAAAGAGCTGTTGAAGAAGTAGCTGGCCTTGCCAGCTGCCAGCCCCCACTGTCTGTGCAGCCTGGTTTTCTGTGGTACGTGTTGCACATGTACATCATGTTACAGGCTGTGGTTCCTGCCTCGTTGGAAGAACAAAAGCACAACACTTTCGTGCAGAAATGAGGGAACTAGTGCTGGGAAGTTCTCTATAATGCCAAAGAAAGCCTGGCCACCTCCGATTTCAGGGTGAGTGATTAGGAGGAAAATACTGGACAGGGTGTGGTATCAGTGCCCTGACACAAAGGTCTTCTGAGCTAGTCATGGTGTATTAGCACACAAGTCACACAAGCCTTGCTGGGGACATCTGTGTCGTGTCTTTCCCTTGGGGACTCACATTGGTCCTTGAGACCAATCTCCCTGGATGTCCGCACCTTCTGCTGGTGCTCTGGCTTGTCCCTGGAAGAAACGGCCCTGCTTAGTGTTGGGGCAAACTCAGGCGTAGATCAGTGAAGGGACAACTGCCTGAACTTTAGCCTTACCCTTAAAGCAAATAGAAATGCAATCAGTTCTAGCACTGCTCGAGCAAATTTCCTCCCCACCAAAGGTATCCTTGGCTTTGCTGCTCCTGTAGACCCTAGCGCCCAGCTCCAGACTGCTCTGTCTTTAGCTTTCCATCACAAAACAGGGACTAAGTGAAGACAAAGAAGCTAAGACGTGACTGGTAGATTGGAGTTTTCTGTGCTGGATAAAAAGCTAATGGGACCGTTGCTGTGCCAGGTTGTCCTTCCCAAAACACTTCAGAGTTCCAACTCAAAGTGAGTCATAAGCACGGAGAAACAGAGCTCCTGTGCTCGGGCATAGCTGTTCTTCTGTGATCATGAATATTAGAGCTCCTGACACCATCTCATCTCTTTGGAGACAGCACCTGCACTCCAATTTCACCACGGGAATTATAAAGCGTGGAGCATTTCTTCTGATTAAGTTACATAGATAAGCCACAAACTTTTGAGATGTGTGAAAAAAATAGAGTAAGAGGTAAACCAGTGATTTTGTAATATTCTGCCTGTTTTAGGTAACCCTGTATTTTAAAATCAACAGCCTGATCAATTTAATTTATTAATATTTCCTTTTTTTTTTTTTTTTTTTTCTCTTTTACATCTTAGGCTGTTTCCCCTGTTGGTTTTGTGTTACAGTGATACAGGATCCTTTTGGGATGCATCCTGCTGTTTCTGAGCAAGCTCCAGAGCAGAGTACAACAGTAGAGGTTAGTACACTCTGTTAGAAAAAGTATTTGTACTTTACCAGCTACACTAGCAAGCAAGATCGTTTTAGATCAGCTGGACCGTGCGAATTTGGGGTTGTGTGAGCAAAAATGCTCAGATCCTTTTGTGTGATTATGCTGGAAGAATTGTGATGTGAATCACACTGGAGAGTCTTTCATTGCAGCTTCGAAGTCTGGCTTAGCCACTCAGAGACCAGTCAGACTTTCCTCAGACAAAGGAACCAGTTAGAGAAAACAGGAATCTGAGAACACAGAAGTGCTTATTTCACTCCCACTGGGGCATCAAGTCCAAGAAACTTTTCCTTTAAGAAACTTTTCCTTTCTGAGCTTCCGTGGAAAAAAAGGACATTTTGGGATAAAGAGAGAACTCTTTCACTGTAGAGCAACAGGTACAAATCCCTCACTGAGGCTGTGCTCTGTCCTGAAAAACACCCTGCAGTAGGTGGGTATTACTGGTGGCCACCACTGCTTTGTCGGTGTGGGCCACGTTTTACTAGAGCATCACTCTGGGGAGAGGAAGAGCAATATGGAGAGTATGGATAGCCTCCGGCCTTCCTTTTACCTCCTGGCTGTTGATAATGGATCAGGCAGGTGTGGATAAAGGAGAAATGTTTCTGCCTCTCTCTGTCTCCCAGCCGAAACACAGGTAGCTGATATCCTGACAAAGTGATCAGCATCAATAACAGAATGATTCCATAAAACAGTTCTCTGTTAGCTAAGGTTCCATCACCACTACTGCTAAAATCATGCAAACTATAGGTATTACTACAAGAGTCATATGTTTATCATGGAGAACACAGAATCATAGAATCACGGAACGGTTTGGGTTGGAAGGGACCTTAAAGCCCATCCAGTTCCAACCCCCCTGCCATGGG
>NW_010249509.1:0-3165 GCF_000690775.1 Eurypyga helias
TGGGGTTTATGTTTCCCCTTTCCCACTCAACAGGATCTTCAGCGGATGACCACGACTTCTCAGATATAATGGATAGAGATTCCACAACCTCATACACCAGTTCTTTCAGCATCCACAGATGTATTTCATCAGGTCCCATGGACTTGTGCACCCTCAGATTACTCAGGTGTTTCCAAACCTGATCCTCTCTAAGCATGGGTGTCTCTCCATTCTTCCAGTCCCTGCCCTTGCCTTCCATGTCTCTGGGGTTACGGCTTGTGCCTTTGCCAGTGAAGACTGAGGCAAAAAAATAATTGAGAACCTTGGCTTTCTCCATATCTTGAGAAACCAGCTCTCCTGTTTCCTTCCCCAGAGGGCCCACATTCATCCTGATCTTCTTTTTATCCCCTATGTACCTACAGAAGCCCTTCTTGTTGCCCTTGATGTCCCTGCCAGGTTCAATTCTGCCAGGGCTTTCCTAATCTGATCTCTGACCTCTCGGACAACTCCCCTGTAATCCTCTCAGGCTCCCTGTGCCTGCTTTCACCCTCTATAGGCTTCCTTTTTGCACCTCAGTTTGTCCAGGAACTGCTTTTTCATCCACACAGGCCTCCTGGTGTTTTTATCTGACTTCGTCTTCATTGGGATGCATTGCTCCTGAGTTTGGAGGAGAAGATTCTTGAATAATCACCCACTTTATTGGGCTCCTTTTCCCTCCAGAACTTCATCCCGTGGGACTCTACCAATCAGTTCCCTGAAGATGCCGAAGTCTCCTCTCCTGAAGCCCAGAGCAGCGAGCTTGTTGTGGCCCCTCCTTGTCTCCGTATGGATCTCAAACTCCCCCGTTCCATGATCATTGCATCCAAGGTTGCCCTTGAGCCTCGCATTCCCCACCAGCCCCTCCCTGTTGGTGAGAACAAGGTCCAGCATGGCACCCTTCCCCCTTGACTCCTATATCACTTGGAAGGAAGGAGAAGGAAGGATTGGAATTAAAGTGGATGAATTCATTGTGTGATATTTAAGAAAAGTAGATAAACTTGTTCTTGCTGAAGTTAGAGGCAGATAAACCCTTTTCAGCTCTATTTACCCTTGACTGCATTGAAGTATTACAATTAATTGTTACCTGTATCCCATGCACACCAACACACATTGTACTCTTGCATTTACTGAAGCAATCTAATATTTGAGTGTATGCATAAATAAAAGAGAGACTTCTACTTGGAACCAGAATTTAGACTGGTAATTCTTTCGTCCTCATGCAGCCCAGTAATCTCTGCATCATGGGAGTGCGGGCCTTGCTTGCTTTGAGTCAGTGCTGTGGGAAGGGTGCTGAAAGCTGTGTCCTGAGAAATAAACTGGGCAGAGTGCATGAGTGAATTAGTCATTCCTGTGGGCACAAAGATTCCCATGAAAGACTACAGCTTCTTGAAGCAAACTTTTCTCAGTGCTCCTCCTGTGCACTCCCCCTTAGAGTAATGACATGAAAGCCACCATCTAATCCTAATTACACAGGCTGAGTCACTGCAACTGCACAATCCTACCCACGGCTTGCTTGTCTTCCCTCCCAGTTCTCCCTGCTTGTGACTTGCTTGAAGTACATGACAAGCACCCCTGGACAAAGACTGCCTGCTGCTCTGCATTATTTCATCATCTAAGTGCAACGTGGTTCAGTCGTGGTCCGGGCACCACTGGGATGATACTGGTAAACTGGAGAGGACACTGATCATAAAGGAAGGAGTTTCCATGTAGTAAGTCTGGTAAAAATATGCTGCTGCCAACATGACTGTGTTAGATTGCAGGGTATGTGGTCTGAGGCAGGACCTGGTCAAAGTATAAACTGTTGTGTGGTAAAGTATGATTTGGCTAACCAGCCGGTGAGGGATTAATGTACATCTGCATAATACTTCTTTGGTGATTCTTAGATACCTTTACATTTTGTGAGTGCTTCTTTGCTTCTAAACTACTAAGACTGTCCAGAATAAACTTGTTTTATAAAAGTTCTCCTTCCTATAAAAGGAAGGAGAAACCATTAGGAAAAATACCTGTTTCATCTAAGGGTTAAGCAGGGATAGCATCATGCATTTTCAGCCCTGGGGATCTCCATTCCCATGGAAGAGCAACAGAACCTTGAGCTGGTTGTAGTGCAAGTAAATGAGTTTTCAAATCTGGATTTCCAGAGTAAAGTCTAAGAGAAGATGACCTGTTGACATATCACCAGTCAGGGGGGATGAGAAAGTCAGTCGAGAAGTCTGAAGAAAAGGAAGCAGAAGACTCTGGAAGTTGATTAAGGGATATCTACAGGAGAAGTGAGAGGTCAGGCAAGGATATGCTCAGAGTTAAGAAGCTTCAAAGCTGTTAGGTCACAAGACTTGAAACCAGAAAACCTACTTGTCAGGTGTTCTTGATGGGAAGGCAAGATGGATATTCAGTTAATTTCTTTGTCACAACTTTTTAACCTTTAACATGAATGAATCTTTAACAATGATTCTTCAGTACAAAAATTCTGAAAAAAGCTAAGGTGACTGTTGTGCAGCTTGGGAAAAATATAGGCACTCAAGTCCAGAACTGCCCTTCTATAAGCCTTTCTCTGTTGGTCTCTAACTGCTGTAACTACTGTAGTCTGCCACCTTGGAGTTTTTCCTCACAACGATTTGCCTCTCTATAGGTACAGAGGGATGTCAGATTTGTCAGGGCAGAAGAATTTGGTGTCAAGCTCATACTTACAACTGTTTTGGATTTTTGAGTGAAGCAGTGTGCCTAAGATTCCTGAGATCCTGGTCCCAGGGATGCCTGAAAACACACTTCTCCTGCACAGACCAGTGCTCAAACATGATTACCTTAGACGAAGGCAGTGACATACATGAGACCTCCTCACTTCTGTAGTTTCTAAACAGAGCTGCCCAGAAATTCAATCTGAACAGAGGCAAAAATCATAGAATCATAGAATGGTTTAGGTTGGAAGAGACCTTAAAGATCATCCAGTTCCAACCCCCCTGCCATGGGCAGGGACACCTTGCACTAGACCAGGCTGCTCAAAGGCTCATCCAGCCTGGTCTTGAACACTTCCAGGGATGGGGCATCCACAGCTTCTTTGGACAACCTGTTCCAGTGCCTCCCCACCCTCTCTGTGAAGAATTTCTTCCTGACATCTAATCTAAACCTCCCTGATTTCAATTTATACCCATT
>NW_010249509.1:3180-7308 GCF_000690775.1 Eurypyga helias
CCTGTCACTACAGGCCCTTGTAAAAAGGCCCCCCCAGCTTCCTTGTAGGCCCCATTCATGGACACTTCATGAATGAAATATTGCATTCACTGATGGGAAATAGTTTGTAAATGCCTAAAATTCAAGTCACTCTGTAAGAACATTAATTCTGAGCATGATATCTCTAACAGCAAAAGAAGAACGGATTGTGAAGGCATTTAGTGTCATGAGCACTGTGCCTGTGGACCCAGGAGGAACTGCATCCTAGCAGACTTTTAGGCTTCTATAGTTAAAAGTGCTAAATTTTTGACACAATACTAATCAACTTCTTTTGGTGATCTGAACAAATGTGGCATTTAACACATCGGTTAATATGTAATCAACATATGGATAAATCAAACCACCTAGTAACTGACTAATATGCAAACAAGTAGTATTTTTGAAGTCTCTGTTACCTCAGGTTTCCTGACATATTCTCCAGCTGCCACTTAAAAAATTTTGCTTGTGTTATTACCAAATTGCATATTTTAAAAAGTCATCATGCAAAAGCTGGCTGATTAAAAGCAAGTTACTCATCAAACTCATTACAGCTTTCATGAGTATCTGTCTCATAGCTGCCGGAAGAATTATTTTGCTATAGTGGCATTTTCATTAAGTCTTCTATTTTAGTTTCTGTTTATCAAGCCTCATTTCTCCATGGATTAGTTGTCTTACAAATGTATCCAGCATTCTCTTGATTTTGCCAACCAATTGCCTTAAGGGAGGAGGTCTGGCCTGAAAAAAGTGCTCAAGACCATCAACTTGTCCCTTTAAAAGTCTTGTTTAATTTCTCACTTCTTCCTGCATAGAGTTGCATTCTCTCTGATCACTGAAACCTCCCTTTTGTACCTCCTCCAACTATCCATTAGTTCCTTAAGCAAAACTCAGTTCAATCTGTTCCTGTTTGTATCTTCTAATGTCTTCAGAGCAAGCTGTATTTGATGCTGCCTTAGCTGGGTTGCTACTGGTTTTTCAGCTCATAAATTTCAGAACTGTTAAGATAATTCCACAAGGCTTGCATTGGAAGGCATTAATTTTTCTTCTGTTGATCCCAAGCTTTTCTTTGACTGTAGCACTGAAGCAGTGCCAGTGATATTATAGCATTGATACTTCTAGGCTCCCAGTTCTGTTTTCAGATTCTTTTCCTTGTCCTCTTCAGACAAATTCTCATGGCTTTCCTGCTTATCCAGAGGGGGAAAGCATCATCATTTTTGGCTATGAGGCTATTAAAATTTTTCAATACTACCTTTTGTTTGTTTGTTTGCTTCTGTGGCAAAATTTTTAATTAAAAATGCAAAAAGAAACTGCTTTGGTGTGAGAATACTCTTTGTTTCCAGGGAACTCTAGCTAAGTGGCTTGAAAAAGTGCCAAAGTTCACTTACTCAGCTGACAAGAAATGGGAATTAGCTTGGTTCTTTCTCTTACAAATGCTTAGCTGAAATACTTAGAATAGACGAATTCTTGGGCATATCATGGAGGCAACACCAGATTTTCAGGAGACACTGGTTTTATCTTTTGGCAAGAGCTTCACCATCAGTGCAATCAATGCTCCCATTCAGGACTATCCTCTTTCATTTGCATTCACATTATATTTCTGTGGACTTCTGGCATTAACTGCTATTAGAGTTTAGAAGTAGTCAGATTTATATGACAGCATCATCTAGGGCACCAGTGGTGACAGGATGGTGAGAGCTTGCAGATGTTAAGTCTAGATAAACTTACAGTTTGGTGTTAGCTAGAGGGGAATGTAACCCTTGATGCTGAATATCTGGTAGCTCTGAGCCAGAAAGCTATAGCAGTGGCATGAGGGTGAAGGGAAAAAGAAGGGCAAACATGGCTTAGAAGATCTGGATGCTGAAACTGCTTCTGCTGGAGAGACTATAATTTTGAACAAGATAGTGAAGGCAAACACATCTAAGGTTGTTCTGTGAAAGACAAGAACAATTTGCTTTCAGTTGCTTTCTCGTAACAGCCCTCTCTTTGTCCAGCCAGGGTGAAACAAACAGTAACTCGACACACAGAAAAAGGATTTTCCACAAAGTTTCAAGACATTTCATCATTTTACTACTGTCAGGGGAGGATGAAAGGGGTACTATGGTAACATCAAAGCAAAGAGCAAAGCTTGGTATGTGACAGGAAGCAGAGCAATTCTTTCTCTCTAAATGCATTGTTATTTCATTTTTTTCCTTTCTGTTCCACCTGTCTATGATTATGGAAAAGCCTTTCATGGTTCTGGAAGAAAGAATATTGCAGTGTTGGTTTGTGAAACCAACATTCAGAACTTCAATGCTTATTCTTTGGGATGAAATACAGCACAGGACCTGTGTATCATCCCTGCCATGTTAATTGTGCAAGATTCAATCCTGTCTGGGGACTTCAGAAGCCTTTTGATACCTCAGGTACAACAGACAATTTCCTTTTTTATAAGAACTCATCATCAATGAAGTGTGTGAACAGAATATTGTCTTGCTACAGCTCCAGAAAAAAAAGTTCTCCTTTGTATCACTAACATGAGGTATTTTTAGACTTATATAGCATCTATAAAATTAAACTCATATCAACTCAAATTGTCAGCTTTGCATTTTGAACAAAAATGTAATAATCTTTCCAGAAAAGGATGGCACAACGGTGTCTAAACTGTATCACTATGCAGAGTGTTCAGTATCAGTGTTATCAAGAGACTATAAGTGATCACAAAAATTAAAATATTACTTACCATTTATTTTGCTATAAACGTCTTTGAGCAGCAGATAAGAGGCTTATCAGCAAACAAGTCTAATCTGTATTTAGCATAGCACTGGGATAGGCTGTTTAAAGTGAGCTGTGGTTGTAACTTCAGTAGTGTTTTTTCACCTTCCTTTTAAACTTTTCTAACCAAGAAATTTTTCTGCAGACCTAAACCCATTTTAAGAATCTGTGGGAGATTATTTTCAACTGCCAAATAACATTGTGTACCTATGCAACAGTCAGACCAAAAGTCAAATGACCATCTTACAAGAAGCAGGCCTAGACACAACAAAAGCCCTAATAGCAACTGGGGAATTATTTTCACTCCCAAATACTTCCTTTCCAGATTATTAGGAAAAGCAGTCAGCATCTAATAAGCCTGTAGGAGCTAGAAATTCATTATCATGAAGAGAATCCACCTTTTCTCTTAGAACAACCCTATGGATACAAGTGATGCAGTCACACTTTGAGTGTTGTAAACGAGCTAAGAAAAGTAATCTGCCACACAGCTGCTTACATTTTGGATCCCTGGCAGCCAGGGTTCAAATGAGACAAAGACACAGAAACAGCTCTTTTAGATGATTTCTATAGAAAAAAAAGTTTGTTCACTCTGTAGGTTGAGTGTCCCTTACATATGGCAAGCCTGTTCTTCAGTCCTTTTCCATTTCCAGCAGACTCTGGAACACAGTGAAAGTGCTAGAATAGCATAGGTCTTTCCACTCAAGTGGGGGAAGAGTCAATAGACATCCAAAATTGGGCTATTTCCTTTAAACTCTGAATGCTGAGTCCTCAGTCATGCAGTCTTCTCTATCATGGAAATCACGGTCCCGCTGGGAGAGACACCATGGCAAGGTAAGTAAATAATGATACAAGTAATATGTAGGTATTTTATCTACCAAAGATAAAATACACACTCCATTCGTTTCAGTCCAACCAAGGACAGTTGTGTCAGAAACATCAAAAGTGATTTAAATTTCTGGCACCAATAATTTATCACGTTATTAGTCATACCTACCCTCTGATTACTTAATAAAAAATCATACAGAATGAAAACAATGCCCACGTTCCATTCACTCAGTGGCAGACGTGGCTCCTGTTATCACAAGACTTATTTATCATCTCTAGAGCACTGGCTATGGCTTCTCATTGACCCTGGCTGTCATCCCAGACCATGATGAATTGGAAGGATATTCCAATGAACATAACACAACAAATGCGAAAACCGGTGGAAGAGAGCTGGTCATTGTATCCCGCAATAATGTTATGGACTCTGATAAAGGTCCAGCAAGTATGAAATGCAACCTCTCGTTTTCTTTGCCATAAAAATCACTGTGATCAATTTGCAATGGTGTTTTATTTTCTGTTTGGCTATTTTCTATTCAC
>NW_010249509.1:7347-31374 GCF_000690775.1 Eurypyga helias
TGGGATTAACAAGCAGAAATAGACCTTGACACAGATGTTTTGCAAGAGCTGCAGTATGCTTGGTCAATAAAACAGAGGTAGGCTTACACGTGATGAAGACAGAACGTCCATAGGAGCTGCAGAGGTACTAGGTTACTAATTTCTGAAATAAACATGGTTTGGGTTTTCTCATACAAACAAACGTAGAAGTATTTATTTAACTTTCCCTTAAAATTATTTTTCAGATTCAAAACTGCAACTCGGACATAGGCAGTGCACTAAGCATAAAGTGAAACAGTCACCAAGGTAGTCCTTACCCTGGGAAAAACAGTAGACAGACTGAGAAAGAATCTTATGGACATTTATATTTTTAATACTTTGGAGGTTTGTAATGAAGTACATTAGATCATCCAGATGATCTAATCTACATTACATTATAACCATTAGATCATCTGAATGATAAAAACAGCTATTGTTATTTGGCAGAAGGTAATAAAAAAAGATACACTAAAAGATCTATTCTGCTCTGGTCATTGGTCATAGGGGACTTTTCACTGTCAACCTGTTCTTATGTAACACAAAAATGCCAGAGAATGCAGCCTCTTTGGTTAAACTCTGTTAGATAGAAATTTTGAGAATTTTTGAGTCTTTTCTGCAAAAATTTCTAAGGCTTCTTCCCACTGCTTTTTGTTTGTTTGTTTGTTTGTTTTTAAGATTTTTGTGTGCATGTGTGTGCAGTTTGCATAAAATGTAATAATTGCAGCCAATAAAGGGAATGAGGAATCCTAGATACAAACTCAGGGCTCCTTTTCTTTGCTGAAACAAGGTTACCAAGCATCAGACTAATTTAATCATATCTCAGTTCGCTCTTTCTTGCCGTTATGCTGCTTTTATGCCTTTACAAAGATTGATCTCTTCAATCGAAGCATGCAATTCATGAAACATTTTTAGTCAATAAAACTCCAGTGCGCAGAAGATGCGTATGCTTGAACTTTCCAAATGGGTCCCCAAATGCAGGTAACCTGCTCCTCAGAAGGAAATGATACCCAATGTCCCAGAACAGCGAAATAAACAAAACTCTTCTGTCTGACAAGTGTATCCTAAAATCTCTCCCATTCACAACTTCCTCATCATCTTTCTACAGTGGCACTGGGACCATTTTATCTGGAATGAATTTTGCCTGTGACTTACAACCAGTTCTGAATTTAAATCATTCCGGGTCAATCCAACAAGCTGCGGTGCCTAGGCGTGTGCTGTGTTTACATGGAAATGCCACCTGTTTCAGACCCAGCTACAGACGTGTAAAACAGGTGGTAATTTGCATGGGGAAGCTGAATGCCCAGGGCCCTGTTGTGTTGCCTGGACCAGGGCTCTGGGAGGGTCAGCCACCCATCGCTGATGCGCAGGAGCTGTGCTGCGGCACCTGTGATGACCACCAGCCCCGCTTCAGCAAGCCAAGGCAACCAGGCAGTGCTTGGCTCTCCCCCTCCCAGTCTGTGTCCTGGACAGAGCCCTGCTCTCCCCTATGTCGAGCTGATGAAAATCAGCTTCATCTGTGCTGCTGAGACGACTTTGCCTTAATTTAACCCAGAGTACCTGTACAGGAGCACAAGAGATTTAGGAGCATCTACCTGCTCTCCTTAACTAAGCTAGAATGAAATAATGTCAAACAAATTGTCTTTTGAGTGGTTCACTTTCACCTGTGGAAACCCTCGGGGTCTTTGAGCTACAGAAAAAAATCAGCAAGAAGTATATTTAGTTATTCAATAATAGCTCTCAAATAACTTTGTAAGTTAAAAAAAAAAAAAAATGAGAATGACAAGGAAAAGGGAAGAAGGTAAAATGATTATAAAAAAACCATTGCTTGGAATAGTAGTATTCCAGAAAGAGAGTATTTAATGATATCCCTTGTGATTTTTACATTAGTCTCATAATACTTCATATTTTACTTGCAGCACCAGTAGCTGGGGTCTTTGTAACATTTTTTTTTCATAAGGCATGTTTTAAGGAAGTAGAGTGCATCAATGAAGTGTATACATGAGATTTAGAGATTGTCTGTTAATGTATTTACAGCCTGAAAAAGATCACTCTGTGGAACAGAATTTTGTTCTACCGGGGAATCCAAGTCTTCAGTTTACAAGTCAAAACTGAGATACAGCATTTCTTTTTTATTGTTTCAAAATGAAAACATTGCTGTCTGTGCTTGGGGAGCCACTCAGAAAGCACCAACTAGAGAGAAAACACTTTTACTCCAAATTCTCTTGACAAAACCAAGCTCCAACAGCTTATCTTCCTAGACCTCCTGCGCGTATTTTGCTCACACAGGAAGTAGAGTCACACATCAAATTAATTTTACCACTGGGAAAAACCAAAAAATAGAAATTTTATTTTGGTTTATATTTCCTTGTTCCTTCCATGAGATATTTAGTAAGTAATTCTGGGGGTACAGTAATTCTGGGAATATTCCCAATTGAGGTCAGTGCAACAACACTGTGTTACTATTTTTCTGATTAAGGACTTCCTTTAGCAGCAAAAATCACATAAATTTATTGGTCATGGACTGTGTAACTGTTGGATTTTGCCTTGTAAACAAAGCATGAGAGTAACTGTGAGCTGAAGTGATGTGCCCTTTTTTATAGAAAAAGATGTTGGCAGGTTGCTGTAGCCATAAGTAGAGGCTAAAATGAAATTACAGTATGTCTTGTTACAATGATATCAAAGACAGCAGAAAAAGGTGAACAGTTCTGGAGGACACCCTTTAGTGCAGTTTTTTAAAGGCGTGGTCTCTATCTTTGGCTGTCTGCTGTTTTCCAGCAAGATGTCACTTTTTCACCAGGACAACATGAGACCTAGTTTGAAAGATTAAATGAATTCATTTACTACATTATGCAACTGCTTATCACAGTGCCTTAAACATTCATTCATCAGTAAGCAATATGCTAGTATGATTTTCAGAAACGAACACCACAGTGTTACAGTCCAGAGCCATATTTCCTTTTCACATTAGCAGGTACTTAATAAATGAAAAGAATGTTCTATTCTCTTATTGAACCAGATGTTGCTATAACTCTATGGCTTCATGAATAAGGATTCAGGATTTCACTAAAAAGGCTCTAATTATTCCATCTCCACTTACACTTATATAACCTTCATTTGTAATTAAAATCTATTTCTGTCCTAATTGTGGACTTGAATTTCTTAACTGTTGATATCAATGCAAATGCCATTTTGTGCACTCATAGCCACATGTTGTTAGAGCTATACATGCACACATGACTAAGCACTCTTAACCACAAATCAGAAATTTTCTTCCTGGAGAGGGTGGTGAGGCACTGGCACAGGTTGCCCAGAGAAGCTGTGGATGCCCCATCCCTGGAAGTCTCCAAGGCCAGGCTGGATGAGGCTTGGAGCAACCTGGTCTAGTGGAAGGTGTCCCTGCCCATGGCAGGGGGGTTGGAACTAGATGATCTTTAAGGTCCCTTCCAACCCAAACCATTCTGTGATTCTTTGACACATTTAGTATGGTATTTTTATATCTTATAACTTCAAGACAACCTTATGCAAATCTGTCTCTGAATCCATTTTCTATATTCCGATAGTATATTTGCTATTGCTAGCTTCCAAGATTCTTTGGACACCATATTATGGTGGCTTTGATGTAAATTCAGCAAAAAAATATTAATGGTGGGAAAAAGAGTATACCTAATATATTGGGCCCTATTTACCGTGTCACTTCAAAAATGTAGAATATTATTTTGAAAACAACTGTTGAGAATTTAAATTCATTAGTTAACCAGCCTCATCCAAAAGTTTAGTCATTTTAGTTGATCCATCACTTGAAAGATTGCACAGGATGGTTAACACCTGAAGACAAAATGTGACACTTAGCAAGTGCATTTACATTTCCTTGGTGACAGTGTTGAAAAAAAGGGGCTTGATGTCATTAAGTACCTTGATGGACTGGGTCAAGTTGTCTGATGAGAATGCTCGTAATTCATGTGCTATATATCTGGGACAAAAGTTATTTTGAAAGAACACAGGCTTGTCAAAACTTCCTGCTGTCATGCACAGCTGCACAGCCATAGCTGAATCTTCAACTTGCTCTTTGGTCCACAGTCCATTTGCTCTTTTTACATTTGTGACGATTATTTGCATAGAGGCAGCTGGTCTACAAAAATTATTTTTCAATCTTCTCCTCATTATTTTATAATTACTGCTGCTGTTTGGTTAGACTGTATGTCATTGTAGGCATTATTTAGAATGCCAGAAACATCAGAAATTAGCAGATTTACTGAAATAGCCTTTCTAGGACCACATATAGGCACACTGGGAAAGAAAACTCTTATCTATTTTATCAGCTATATAATGCAGACATTTCTTGAGCTCCTTCAAACTAAGTACTTTCCCATCATCCCCTGAAGAAGATACACAGTTGTACCACCCTGTTTTTGGTCACACTGGCATTTAGTAGGCAAAAGCACTAATGTTACAGAAGGAGAGGACTGGCCTTCAGCCTGCCAAATTCAAGTCCAGCAGCCAGCCTGCCACTTCGAAGTGTGCTATTACACTTCTGCCATGTAGTCTTTTTTTATTGGTAAAATTTCAGGTGTTATTAGAGGGTAAATGTGGTGTGTGGGGTTTTGGTTTTTTTTTAATGTAGGAGAGGGCAGATCTCACAGTGAGAGCTGTAATGCGTGAAATAGATAAGAGCATTGACTGTCTAAAGAGATAAATGGAAAATTTCTGCCTCGTCTTGATACCTTACATGTGGGTGAATCTGGCTTTGTAATCAAGAGAGATCTGCAGGACATCAGACTTGTTTCCCTTGTGGTTCCTGTTTTCCTTGTGATAAGGAGAATATGGGCATGTTCATTAATGCACGTGGTCCACAGCAGCTGAGAAAGCCCCATCTCTTGAGTCAGTTTTCATCTCAGCCATGTCACTAATGCTCATCACTGCTGAGGAAATCTCACAGTTGACTCCTGCTAGGTCTCCACCACTGGTAGCACTAAGTGGCCTTTCCAACAGCAAAGTGATGACCGATGAGCATGGATCTATTTGAGTTGCCCAGATTTGGAACTGTGTCTGGAGGTTTGTTGCTCATCTTGGCACTGCAGGACCAGGGTGAGCTTTTCACAGGTAATTTTTTCTGTAATTGTTCATAGATTCAGATCTTTAGAGACTATGATCTTCTCCCCACTCTGCCTCCAAAGAACTAGCTATATATGTTATATTAATAACCTTCTGAAATGAGGATGTGGCTGTGCTGCGCACCTGGGGACCAAGCTTACAAGCCATATCACAGCACGCGCTGCCTTGTCATGTCATCAGCCACTGTGTCTGAGTGGGCAGTAGATGGCCAGGTCATGCGTGGGAGTCCAGATCAGGCCCCCTCTGCACTGTAGTCATACATCCAGACGAAGCTGATAGGTTGCCCTTTTAAAGAAAAGGTTGACTGACGTAATCAGTGACTAATACAACCAGCTTTGGGTTCCAAACTGAGATGAGCTGGGTGGCAGTTGTAAAACAGTAAGTCATCCATGTTTCTTGTGTCAGAGCTTAAGATGAAAAAACACCTTCCCACAAAGTTCATTTTAATCGATATTGATCACCAGAGGCATCTTGAGGTCATCAATGAAGAGGCTAATGGTTTCCCACTTGTTTCAAAACAACGTCCCTTAGCTCAGGCTTCAGGCAAACCCATGACTTGTTAGTGCAAACTAGCTTGGACCTGGTACAGTTTTCAGCCAACAGCTCCTGCAGGGAGTGGCTGAATGTGCCAGTATCATGACTGTTGTGCTTGAAGGCACATAAAGGAGTAATTTTGCAAGTTCTGCGACTCATGCAAGCTGTAGTGTGAGCATCTTCTCCAAGCTGAAACATTTTCTTCTGTTGCAATGCTGTATGTTGGTCTGTGCTTTTTGGTCCCTGTTTACATCAGAGCACGACCCGTGACTCAGCTCTAGATCTATATTTAGAGAAAAACTGAAAGGGATCTAGCAGCAAACTCTTCACAAATGAAAAAGTTTTCAAGAAACCCAGTTCTGCAAAGCCAAGGAAAAAGAAAACATCTAAAAGATGTATGACATGAGCCACTGTCTTATCCATAGTTACGGGGGCTTCCAAGGAAAACAGAAAGTCAACAGTGGGTGTCTAATTCATAAATAAACCAAACATGTTTGAAAAGCCTCCCCTCAGCTACCCTAGCACATTACTGCAGACGCTGACATTAAGAAACCTCTTCAAAAACACAAATGCAGTCATAACCTTGAACTGTACACCAGAATAATGATGCAAATGCCCAAAACTTCCTTCAGTCACTTTAGAGTTCTGAAGAAACCGGTGATTAGTTTCTAGCTGATTCTTTGGGGTTTTTTTAGATATCTGCATGTTTTGATACTGTGATACAGTGTGTCTTTGCTTCCTAACAATTCTTTTTGTTTTTCAGACTGAAGACATTTGTGAAAATACTGCAGTGTTGAAGAAATATATTATTGAGAGATTGCAACACTGCATTTGGAACAAGTACTTTTGAGAAGACAGGAAAAAAGAAAGAAACAAATTATACCAAAACTGGGTATTAGTTTTCTGAGAGATCTTAGTCCTTAGGCTGTGCTGTTTCCATACCCAGATATAAAGGAAACTGCCCAGAAACCAGAAGTACGATTTGAAATTTTTGGAAACATATGGAATTTTTCAGCTTCTCTTTCAAAAGTGTGCTCTGCTTCTCCAGTAATTAAAACATTTCAGAGGGGGAAAATAAACAGAGTTAAGAATAGAGTAAAAATCTCAGTGGGAAAAAAAGGATCATTTTGTCACTCTTTCTTCAAAAGTGCTCTGTAGTCCTTTCATCAAGTTCTTTGTAACATCAGCCAACATTCTGACTTTATTTTTAGACTGGGCTTACAACAGCTACACAGTCTAAGGCAAAAATAAATACGTAGCAAATGAGATTCAGTCTCCCATTCCTTCACCATTGCCATGCGCGGGTATGTAGGCTTTTCTTCTGTGAATCCTTCCTCTCAGCCACATTTCTGGTGGCAGCAAGCAGCACACTGCTAGGGGTAGGATGTGAATTATATCATCTCGTGAGATGCCTCCTAGTCTTTTTTTTGATATGCATGATTTTCATGGTTCTGTAGCATTTTGCCTCTTAGGATGGCAGCCAGGACTAAGTAGGCTTGTTCCTTGTCTTGTTTCAAGCAGGAAGTAAGGTGGCAAAAAGAGTGTCCCCTGCCAGCCTACATTGCAGAGGTACCAGGGCACCAGCGAGACCGCTCCTCCGAAGTCCCCTGTGACAGCCTGAATGAGTCTTGCTTCTGGCAAAACCAAAGGTTTGTTTGGCTGCATCACAGGATACAGGTGATGGCTTGTGGGACAGCGTCATCTTGGCAAATTGTTCCATCCAAGTGGGTCAAACTGCTGTAGCATGTCCAGAAAAAAAAGCAATCCTTGGCTCTCTTCTGAGATGGGGCCAGGCAGACAGGCAGCCCCTTTCTGTCCATTAGCTCCTCTACCACTTTGCTTATCTCAAGGATATGCTTTAAACTTCAAACTACTTCTTGCCAACAAACATTGCCTGTTTTTATTTAATCACTTGCATTATTTTCTTACTCAGTATAAATGTTATGCGTTAAGCCCTAATTACTGTGTTTCCCTGGGAGAGGTTCTGACATCAGAAACACATCCATTTACTTTCCATGGGGTCCTCTACTATGAACTTTCACAGTAGTATCGTTCCAATCCAGCTCTGTCATATCCTTTTCTCTTGAATTTAAGTCTTATTAGAGGGTGCTAACAACCAAATGGTAAAATTAAGCTGCAGATTACTAGAGGAGAAGTAGAAGTCAAACATGTATTTTTACTATTTTTTCTGCCACACTGAGCCAGCAACACCAAAGCTTAGAATAACAAACCAATTAACTGATTATCACAAGGAAGCTACTTTACCTTACTTCAAGCTTAGGCACATTTGCTCACGTTAGACATATCTCTGGGTGAGGCTTTTTTGTCCAAAGAGCACACAGAGCCCAAGATAGTTCAATAACACCAAAAGGGAAGGATTATTGCAGAGTCTCTTTTGTCTGTGGCTAAGGGTTGAAGCTACCTGGGAAATCAGCATCACCGGCATCAGGCCTGAGAGTTAGGGCTGTGAGTGAGCAGAATGTGGAATGACTGATGAGCTTCCAGCCTTTTTTGTTAAACCACAGGGCTGCTAGGAAACTCTTCTGTGGCTGCCATTTTGGTGTACAGGATGAATGAGCGCCTCTCTGCAGGTATTGCCCATGATACTTGAAACACTGCAGCGGGATAAAGATAGTTCAGTGGTTCCTCTCTTGGATAACTCCTGCTGAGTGGATTTCATTGGGATGAAGTGTTCACACCAGCATGCTGTCTGTCCAGTACAGCTGACTTCTGTTTTCCTTCTCCAGTACTAAAATATATGTTAGGAGGCACAGAAGAACTTAGTTTTGTTCGTACAGAGTAGAAAGTTCAGCTCATCCAAAAACGTATACATTTATCTCCCAACTGCAACCAGCTTCTCATTTTTCAGTAGCTTCCACAGCTACTCTTCTAGCCCTACAGTGTGCCTTTAAAAGCTGTGCTGAAGAGATTAGCAGCTAACTTCTAATCAGGCATATTCTACTGGCAGGAAAGGCAGATGTGTGCGTGTCTGAGTCCGAGCCCCTCACAGGCAGTCACTGGTGAAGGTCACATCTTTACTGTCTCTTACCTAAATAAGGCATGACCACTTTTTTTTTGTTGTCTGTTTGCAGTGTATTTGCATGGCCGTAGCATGCATTAGAATAAGACCACACGTATGATACTATGCCATATGTATTTTTCTGTTACCTACCTTGTATGTTTGAAGTAAACAGTGTCATATTACCCCCATCACCCCAAAGCACCTTAGGAGCATTATGGAGCTGCGTCAAATCCCTTCATGCTGCTATCCGGCAGGATCAAATTTTGCAATAAATCAGCAGAAAAACACCAACTGTGCCTGTTCAGCTGCACTGCACAGTGTGTTGGGGAGGCAGAGCCAAGGTTTTACCCTGACCTTACACAACTGCTTTTGTGGGGAAAACAAGTGATAAGCATACAGTGCTCATTTCTTTTCAGATCCCTTAACCCACCCTGTAGCAATTCAGGGCTTTAAATGTGAATCTTATTTCTGTCGGCAAATAGTCCAGTTGTATCTAATTACTTAATTATACATATCGGCTGACTAGTGCTTAGGTGCGTATGATTAGTGGGACAATGACACTGCTCATGGCGGGCTGCAGTAAAATATTAATTTGACTGGGAAGACCTGAATTGAGAGGGCTGTGACATGACCTGAGAGAGCCATGAAATGGTAAAATGATAGTTTTACTAATGGGTACTAAATGAGCAGTGTTACAGTAATTTCTTTTCATTATGAGCCATAAAAACCACATTTTAAATGGATGACCATAACTCGGTTCACTCAACTTGCTCAGGCTTGAATGTCCAACATTTCCAGTGTTGCACATGGAACATGCACATAACCTCCAAGTAAAGGATGTATTTGAAGCAGCAGTAGGCTTGAATTTCTTCAATACATGGAAGTTTGGGGTTTTTTTTTAAGTTCAGTTTCAGTGTTTCTATTGTCAACAGTATATTCATCAGCCTTGCCGTGGACTAAATCAATTTAGGTCTAAAATTAATGGTGTTCCTCATATTGTTTGAGACAAGCTGGCCTAGCGGCTACTACAGTGAGGAAAGAAAGTAATTTTCTCCTGTGTGATAATTCACTGACAACATGTTCCACACTGGTAGGGGAAGATCAATGCTGAGAATGGACAGTTAAAAAAATTGTCATTCTTTCACAGAAATTGACTTTCCACAAAAAGTTAAACTGAAAGATTTTACTTTTGGCAAGGTGTTTTCTGCTGAAATGTTTCTGGTTTAAGACTGAAATACAAAAAGCCAAAGAAACAAAGCCAGTGTGCAACACACAAAACCTGAGCAAAGTTTTTCATATTCAATTGTTTCATTGCAATAAAAAAATCCAGGAAATGCTGACTAAATTAAAACATTTTCACATGCTATTTTCTCAACACCTCCCCCCAACCCCCCAAAGTTCCCGCCATTTGACGGATGCTTTGATTAGCTCTGCTTTTGAGGAGCCAAGAGAAGGGAGGAAAAAAAAGAAGAAGGAATACTAGTATTATTTCCAGATATATAGTAGTTAAGTACTGTAATTTGTAAACCTTCTTTTATATTCATTTTATGTAGAACATTAGCTCTTATTTTGTCCAGCTGCAGAGAAAAAGCAAAATAAGCCTCAGGCAACAGAGAGTCAGAACAAGGGTATTCCTAGGGCACACGCTTTCAGTAGGACACTAAAGCCTGTCTGTGGGAAATACATGTCTTCTTCACAAAATGTAAAAATCTTAAAGTTGTGTTAAAATTGATTTTTGGAATGAGAATACTTATGAAGATAAAGAAGCTTTAATACTTTAGTTTTCAGAAATTTGTCTGTGCTGCCTCATTTGGAGACCACTCCCTGGGAAAATCTACCATGCACGCAGCTCTGCGACCTGCCAAGCGCTGATTACCTCTCCTTAGCCATCCTAAGAATGTCTAAATATTAATTTAGACTGACAAGATTTTTTTTCACCTTTAGTACCATGAATCCCAATCAGAGATGTACAGAGCTCTCTCTCCTTCCCAGCCTGCTGCAGGGGGGGAGATACTTAGACTTTGTCCAGATGGTGCCTCCACCAGGCAGAAAAAACAGTGCTGTGTGCCCTGTGCTGGGGGAGGTGGGCACCAGCTGTCTCGCGGTGAAGCCGCAGAGGATGGACACACCGTGTTGTTTCAGTCACCGTGTTACACACCACTGAAGGCAACGTTGAGCCTGGAATACGGTTCAGACAGATAACTGAGTACTTGGGAAAGGTGAATAATGGAGTAGCAATTGCCCCACAAAGCTCTTTAAGGATGCTCTCATGGACACCTTGTTTTATGAATCCTAGAATCACAGAATGGTTTGGGTTGGAAGGGACCTTAAAGACCATCCAGTTCCAACCCCCCTGCCATGGGCAGGGACACCTTCCACTAGACCAGGTTGCTCCAAGCCTCATCCAGCCTGGCCTTGAACACTTCCAGGGATGGGGCATCCACAGCTTCCCTGGGCAACCTGTTCCAGTCTAATGGTGCCTGGGCAGTTCCTTGGGGAGGTAAGAAACTGCCAAAATGAGGTGGTGGGTTTTTTGTTTGCTTGGTTGGTGGTTTTTTTGTCAGCAACCACTGCAGGAGAAAAAATTACTCAGGCTGAAAGAAGCCTCAGTATCAGGACAGTAACCGGCTGATAAACTGATTTGCGTAGTAACCACTGCTCAAAGTATGCAGCCAAAGGTGCTTACTGTACACAGCCTGGATGGTCATGTCACACACACTGTGCCTGGCTTCTTCCTAGCCACTACAGCATGCTCATCTTTGAAAATGAGATTCGCCACAGCAACAGGGAGGGCTCACCAGGATTTGCCATGACTGCAGGGTCTCCTGACTACTTCTGTTCCTTATGGCTGATGTTCCCCCTGCTTGATTGCCAATACGAACAGGGGAGAAAACACCGTGAAGCCCAGGATTCAGGTTACCCAAGAGAAAAACAAGAATGAATAATGTGAGAACTGAAGATACAGGAGGCACGGCACTTCTCTGTTTAAAGAAGATTACAGCAGCAGTACAGTTGGCCTTGCTCCACAGATACAGCCTGTGGGCTGTCAGAGAGCACTGCTGGAGCTTGTGACCTGAAGTTTGTTTCAGGATTAGCTGTTTGAAAACAGGACATTGTGTGAGTGCTGCAGGAATGGGGGAAGAAATCGGGTAGGGTGGAAAACCTTGAGTTAGGTATTGGCCTTGAGCTGTACCAGGCATACCTGAGGCTGCTGCTTCTTTAAGACTCACCAACGGCACTTTATAACACAAATTTGTTGATATTTAGGTATCCTTCTGCAGAAGGCAACACCTAGAAAGATATACGCTGTTTTGCTTAAAATTAGAAAGTGATGATGAGAGACTTGAGATTAGGTGCTTGTTCCTTTTGTAAATTTATCTCAAGGTGTTTACCCTGGGGCCAGGGGGATTGAGTGGGAAGGAAAACACATACAAATTAGGTGTAAGACAATCAGTGCAGGGAGCTGGGAGCTTACATCCCATTTTTCAAAATGTCTAGAAATTTGGGAACCAACATCTGGACCCAGCACTTCTAAAGATTCTAGCCAGTAGTATGGCTTGTTAATTTTATGTGAACCTACTTAGACAGATTAAATACAGATTCATTGACTGCATTTTTTTTTTTTAAGAACGGTATATTACAGTTTTTCTAGTACAAAATCAACCTTCGTTTTAAATCACCAGATTTTTCAGAAGTGTGAATCATATTTAATTTCAGGAAATAAATTAAGTCAAGGTAGTCACTGTCAGATGTTTTGAGAAGACTTTCCATGCTGAATGACTGGAAACAAAGCAAATCCCTTCATTTTAATGGTTATCCTTTTTTAAACCTCACATAAATCTTAACTAGTACTGGTTGGGGATTACTTTTTGATTCTATTTGATTAGGCGTGAACTTAATAAGAGCAAAATATATTTTTAAGGCAATTCTAAATTATGATTATGACTGGTTTGGATTACACTGATGAGCATTCATACAGCTGGCTCTGCATGGCATGATATTAGCATGAACATTAGGGAAGATCCTATTAGAATACAAACATGTCTACAATATTGAATCTCTTCTGTACATACAATACATCCACTTTACACCATCAACTACTGCTGCAGGTGCCAGGGTAATTTGTCCATTTATACCTGGTTTATGTAACACCAAGCCATAATAAGTTACATGAAGCAGTGTGGTTAGTCCTTTTTCTGGGCTTCCCTGAAAACAACAAAAACCTTCCAGTAAGGATCATGGTTGTGCCCCAGATGTGTTCTTGACTGGATGGCTCTGCCTGATATTCAGAGGTTCTCCTCAGGTTACCATATCTTTGAAAATGCTCTGGCAGAAAATACACACAAGATTTCCATCACATACTATAAATGGAGCTTGTTACAAAATTCTGTTCTTAGAGAGGATATGGCAATAAACAAAATGAAAAAATCTTTAAAATATTTGCTACCAAGTTGAGAAATTGGACCTAGATCAATCCCACTTACCTGTGACAACTACCTGCCTCTATTCTGTGTCTAAGTCAGAAAAGCTGCCTACCTAGCCCTTCTATATAATCAGTGAAGAGCCATATGCACTTCCACAGAAGTATTTTCCTGTATCTCTTCATTGACTACGTACCAATGGTTGATCTCCATAGCTGGAGATAGGTATGGCCTTGATTGAAAAAAAAGTTAGCGGTAAAACACATACTGCATCAAATGAGGCATGATAACAGTAATTCTAGAAACTTATGCTATTAAAAATGCTTTATGTTACTCAATTCTATATTTGATCTCATTCAAATTATAGACATCCTTGATTCTACATGAAAATGACAGGAAGTGTGATCAGTTTTCCTGGAAGACATTGCTCATTTTGGAATAGGCTGTACTCAATGTTCTTGTTTGAATAATTGGACATCAGCTTTCTTCTTAAGTCTTTTGTCAGGCTCTACATGACTAACCTTGCACCTCAGCCAGGCACTGCATCAGAAAACCCCTCCGCCCTTTATTTTATGTTGTTGCTGAATTGGTTCATGTCCAAAGAATTGAAATTAGGTGACTCTGGAGTCAAGTGAGGAAAGCTGGTAGTGATTCATGGACCTGATAAAATTCAGATTTCCCCAGTCTGGAAAGAGACTCAATGGGACTCAGATCCACTAGATGAGTCAAAAAGAACAGAGACTAAAATGCTATTTCTTAACTGAATTTATTGTTTATGGGGAAAAAAAAGAAGTGCACCTTAAGGTCTAGAGGCTATGTAAGCAATGCAAACTCCCTTGTGTGAGAAGAACAGATTTCTGCCTGTTTGCATGCACTATTCTCATTGGAATATCTAGACAATGGATATAAACATGAGAGTAATATTACATATATTCACCCATTCTATGAATGAGTTGGTCACTGACATAAAAGACCTTCCCCTGACTTTTTCCATGGTTCCATTACAATCTGCTTGAGCAAAATTGGCTGGACAGTTGCCAAGACCTTGTTTGAAATTATGCTTTCAGTGTATCAGGGTGAGTCTCACTCTGGTCTCGCAGAGGCATTCCTCAGTCAGGATCCTCATGAATGTGTCTGGTTCTTTAGCTTTTTATTCTGCATCTGTGTAAGTCAAGGTGCAGTGGGTTGTAGTAACCAAGCAGAGCTGAGCATGAATCATGGTAGCAAGGCCCTGGGCCAAGAGGAAATGACACATTTTTTTTGGCTTAAAAATGGAAGGAGGCATTTCTTAACCACTGCTGCTATTGGTGTGTCCATGTGCAGTAGCTAGCCTAACGTACGTGTGCTCCCTGTTGGCACATAAACTAGACAAAGGGCAAGTTCAGTTTCCTGGATAGCCCCCTGACATTTCATCTCTTCATGCCAGCACCAGTTCTGGCCTGTTGGAGTGAAGCTTAAGGCAGCTGCCTGATATGTCCATGCAGTCAGTCTCATACTGGGGTGATAAATCTGACTGTGTCTGCTGTAAAGAAATTGTTATTATTAATGATGCTGTTCCAGTCTAATGCTGAATTCCTGGTAGAGTGCACCATGTTATGAAGTACCCAGTGGGTGATGCTTTGATGTAACTTTCGGGAGTGAGGTAAATCCTTCAGACTGAGTAAACAGATATAATTTACATTTTTTCAGTGCAAGAGAGATCTCACTCTTTTCTTCACTGCAAATGTGAAATTGCTAAATTACACACTGAGCTCCCCCTCAGAGACTGTTGGATATGAAGAGTTCTGGGAACTGAATGGTTGGAAAGAATGGTGTGCTATAATTTTACCTAGGATAGTAGTTAAAAGAGTGCTTGTTGTAATTTTATAGATTTAAAGAATTTGATTCTGTGTATGTGAAATCACAATCTGTTATAATATGTCACAGCATGATGGACTTCTGTCATGTAATTATTACCTGCTGTAAATACTTTAGTACAAACATTCTGAATAGTTTAGAAACACTGCCGACTTAAGGCAGAAATAAGAGTTATTCTTATCTTTGGGGAAAAAGACACTATTACTATGATTTGCTATCATAAACTTCGGTTGCTGCTGCATTTCAAGAGCTGCTTCTAGAAAACCCAAGCCTGCCAAGAACTTTATGAGGAAAAAGAGATAGTTAATGCTACAGCTGCCCTCTGATTTGATGCACTTGTTCCCATTTACCTCCCTCACAGTATGATTCTTGGATGTCATATCACAGGGAAAAAAATATAAGGAAGAAGATTTGGGTGACATTGCCTTTTGTCACTCATATCACAGGCAGACACACAGTGAAGTGATGCTTGAGAGCTGTGAGATGCAGATGGGAAGGAAGCGCTGAGTAAACTACTTTTCTTTTGGCAACATAAAAGAGCGGAGTCAATGCAGATCACTTGTGGAGTAGTTTCTGGACCATCTCACTGCTGTTTCATTTGTTGACACTTCTCAGTACCAGGACATTGTGGTGGAGAATGATAATTTTTCTCTGCAGGAAAGAGCTCTCAGCTTGCACAGAGCACAGAGCACAAAGATAAGCAAATATAAGGTCTGATTATTTGATATTTGTGGAATTATTTGATAGCAAGTCTCTAACAAAGCTTTGACAAAACAGGAAGTCAGCCTCCAGAGCTATCTGCCAGCACCTTTGGCCCTCTCCATCATGCTGCAGCCGAAGTAGAGCACTTAATCTGCTGTACGAGTGATTGCTGTTCCTGAGGAACTGCAGTAACGCTCGCCCTGCTGTCCCTCTTTTGTCATTCACCCGTGGCTTCAAATCGATGCAAAGGAAATAATCCAAGAATGAAAGATGTCTAACATCCCATCCAGAGACCCAGTAGCAGCTACTGTCAGGGTATGTCAGGGTTGGTCAGGTCCTAGACCCACATAAGGGCAAAAATTACAGAAAGAAAATTACAGAAGAAAGAGGATGTCCACTGTAGAGGAACTATGGATTGCTTGTGGACTAATGTTATTGTGTTAGCTGGGAGGAAAAGGGATGGAAAAGAGGGCAGAAAACAGAAAATGCAGGGGAAGTAAGGGACTTGGTTGATAAGAGAATGGAAGTATACAAATCCTAGGCTGGTCAGGGTCTTTGTTGAAGAAACATAGAGGAAGATTTAGAAAATTATGCTGGAGACAATAGGTAGCTGGAGAAAAGTGAGTAGCAACACAGAAAGCAGAGGAAATCCAACAAACCCTAAAAAAAGAACCTGAAAGAATACCGTATGGAAGGGTTAGTGGTAGTGGTTTTCTACTAATAGCTGTAGCAATTTGCATTCAAGCACAACATTAACTTTCCCTTATGCAAACTTTGCCAAATCTGAGTATTTTCCTACCAAGCATTATGTAGAGAAAAATGTTCTTGTAACCTTGCATTATACCATATATTCCTTAAACTAAGAGATTTTTGTCCTTATGCAGAAAGGTCCAGTTCCTTTTCAATTTGAGCAGCATCAGCAAATCTGTCACATCGTATGTTTCACCTCTGTTTTCCAAAGGCTGGCAGTAGGAACACAAGCACTATTTATCTGTTACTGGTCTTTGACAGATGCTGCTACTTTTTATGATCTTTTGTGAGGTGTCTGTGGGTTTATGTTGCTCTTGTAAACCGCACCAGGAGCAGCATTGACCTGCAGCCCCTGGGGGAGAGCCATGCAGAACCCAGGACTGTGTGTATGCCCAAGTACAATTCACATCAACCTAAACAATCCTTTAAAATGGGTCTGTGGGACCAAGCAAGGTGAGAGCTCTGGGTGTAAAGACTGGATCCACAAGAGAATGCATTTAGGATCAAGTATTCCTAGTTTCTGCCCAGGAGTCAGAGGTCCTGCAGGCATAGCACTCAAAAAACTTAGGTTTACACCAGCAGTTCTTCAAGGAAAATTAATTTTCATAGCAATTTGGTGTTCTTTCTGAGCCTGGCAGTGTGTATTACATTGGCTGATAACTGGTGACCACATATTAGCAGCCTTTGGTTGCTACCAACCTGGGTGAGAGTGAAACTGTAGTATGGTAAATTACCCATAGTAATTTTGTGAGTTAAGGAGCACATCTTCAGCAGCACATGCAAAGGGGTTACTACCCATTTTTGATCACATTCAAGAAGTGATATTCCCCATTCCTAGCAGACCAATCTGAAAAAAATACTTGTAAGTTGTTTCAGAGTGGTGCAGCAAAAATGACTGACCTGCCTTCAGGTTTCCATTACTTCCCAAATACCCAGGACAAGCCCACAGGTGCAGCAGTTCAGCTGGGCAAGCTTAGCAGCACAACCGCCAAATTAACTCCAAGAAGTGAATTTATTTTATGTGTTACAAATCAGGAAAAAACAACCAACCAACCAACCAGCTTCCCTGTCCATGGGTGATATTTAAAATCTATGCTCAATTTTTACTGTCTTCACCGTTATCCATGTCAATATATGGAAATCTATTTTGGCTGTTAAACTGCAGTCTTCAGTCTAAATGTATACTTGCATTTCACACTGCTTCATTTCTTTAGGTCTTCATATTGCTGCCCACATCCTAATTTTGTTAATCCTTACCCTGTTACTGTCAAATAGGTAGCCCCTTGAACTACTGACACTTAAAATGGCTTCAAAATTGCTTTGAAACGCTTGTGAAGAAAGGAACGATGAAAGAAAGATTGCTTGCTTGCCTTTTTCCCAAACTGTCTGTGATAAGACTTAACTCAGAGCAAATTTATCAGTTGAATAACAATAACATCTTGAAAATGGGGGTTAAATGGAGAAGCTGACAGGCCATAACTGCATGGTCTGACTGAACCTGTCTGTAATTTTATATATTTTCCCAGTGTGTTGTGAGTCTTTTCTCTTTTCTCCCTAACCCAAAATGACAGGTCTGTTATACATATGTATGCTAAGTGCTTTAATGGATTTGGACAGCCTCTCCCTGATTTCTAAGATGCAGTCATTAGGTGGTTCTTGGAAGCAGGTGCTATTTATGGGTTGAGCTCTGTTTCTCTGCCTCTCCCCTGCTAACCTTTTCATCTCTGCTAATGATTAACAATGATGGGGTTTGAATGACACCAGGGCAGCGGCCTTAGCCGCACTGCTGGGGAGATTTGTTTCTAACTTGCTTGTCTCTCCCCTACGGTTTTGAATAGGAGGGAGAGATGTATGTTTATATAAGCATTAAGTCAATATTTACTTTCAGTTAATCTTCCACTCTCCTCACAGATTTTTCTGCAGGTTAATCTCTGTGCCACCTGTCCCTCCTTACACTTTTGTGACACGCCGGTGTTTTCTGGTACGAGGGGGCCAGTGACTGAAGCTGAAATTTGGAGTCTCAGCTCCAAAAAACTGTTGTCTGTACCCATTAGCCTTTTTCTTTGCAGCTCAGCTCATGATATTTCTAAATCACCAACAGCAGATACTACTGGACAATCCCAACCTAGCATGCAACTGGTCCTACCACACCTGTAGTATCTCCCAACACCTGGGGTTAAGGACTGTGAGAGGATGCTGAGCTGTGTGCTGCCTCATGGAGTGATGCCTGACCATGCAAAGCAGACACTGATGCAGGCAGGAGCAAACCTCAAGAAGCACCTGCTCTAGCATATCCCAAAACTGTGCCTACCCCCGGACTTCCTGAACAAAGGGTAGGAAATGTGCCTGGTGGTGCAGGAGGCGTGGCTGCAGGTCTGTTTTGGGCAGGTGTTGATGTGAGGGCACCATATGTTACCTCCCCACCTAGCAAATGAGATGCCTTGCAGCAGTCTCCTGGCACCCGATGTGCGCGAGCAGATGGCCGGATGGCACGGCGCAGCACTGTTGCCAGCGTTTGTCCTTGCCTGGTGGTCACGGCTGGAGCAAGGGCACGGTTTGATCCACATCATCGGTTAATCACGGTGTGCTACTGAAGGCCCTCCTTTTCTTGGTCCATTGAATTTCACTGCTTTTGAGCCTGTTCTGAGTTGTATTCCTCAGCAGTAGCTAAACAGAAATTAATTTTGCACCTCCTTTTAAATTTACTGATATTTTTGTAGGAAAACATTGTTCTCAGCACCAAGAAATTTATTTATGCATATTAACTCTCTCTGATATTTAAAACAGACACATTGACTCCTCAGTCTTGTCATTTAACATTTTGGGAGTGAAAATAGGCGTGAATGAAAACAAGTATGTTTACAATATTTCTACAAAAATAATTTACTTTAGTTGTAACGCAGATATGAAGGAAACTACCAAGGCAAAGATTAGGGTCATGTATATATCAAAAGAGTAATCAAGGTATATGGAAAATGTGGGATATCATTAGCAGAGAGATAATAGAATAAAACCTTCTTCCTTAATTGGAAAGCTCCACGGCCAATAATAATTTGCATTTAATTTTTCATTAAGGACAATGAAGTGACTGGGAAAATTGGGGTAATAAAGATGCAAAGTCCTTGTGGTAGTAGAGGGAAGCCTTGCAAAACTGTGGGTTGCACAGTGGTTACCATGTCACACATTTTAATTTGGTGCATTTTTAAGAGGGTTTGGGAGAACTCACATTAATCATCAAGATAATAGGAATCCAGTAAAATTTCAAATGAGGACTGGTGTTGTTTGGAGGTGTGTTTTATAAGGAATAGTACAGGAACTTGACCCTTGCAGCAAGAGCTATGGAAAGCACATATTTAAAGCATTGTATGACACCACATATAATAAAGATCACATGGCTTTGCCACTATGTCCTCAGCTACAGTAACCTGATACAGCTGCTCTTGCTGCTACTGTATTATCATAAGTACTTACAGGAGGCTAAACATACCCTATCATTTCCCCTCCCCATCCACCATTGGTCTGAGCGTTTATGCCAGGAACATAACTGTGATGGCAGTCAGGAAATGGAAAAGACTTGGAGAAATATGTACTGTTTCACAGTTCAGGCACCGAGCCATTTCAGAGCAGGATTGTTGATGAGCACAAGCTTGAGAAGGAGATTATTAAAAAGAAAGAAGAATTAAGAGCTAGGGACATGAGACATTCCAAATGAAGTATTTTAGCACTTTTTTTCCCCTTAGCTGTAGATGTAGAACAATCTGGTTTTGTTAAAGTGCCCTTCAAAACATGCTGGACTCAAGAAGGCGAGCTCAGAATGGGAAGAATATATTCACATCCCCCAGCTTGGGGGATGAATTCATTTTTTCTAAAACCCCCAAGAAAGAATGTGAAAAATGATACCTTCTGAGTCCCTGTTAGGACAAGAAAACCAGAGGCACACCACATTGAAATGAGGGTGAATTCTGTCATTTATGTCAAAAAAATGTTGCTTTAGAAAATGTTTGCACTGGTATGTGCAGCAGTCTTTTTACATTCTCTGCATCTTTCTGCAGGCTGCCTAATTTTTCTGTAGAGTAGACAGTAATAATTTTGAAATGTAACATTTCTCCCTACAAAGTTCATTCTTGGAAAATACATGATAAGGAAATTTAGCCTTCTGTTATTTTTATGGGCCTACCCTTTAGGTTGAATAAAAGGGAGATCAGGGCTGAGTTCTCACTGCTTGCTGCTATATGTAGTGAAAAGTGATGTCATCTATATAGGTGTATGTATCATGGGTCAGGTCCCAGTTATATATTATGCTATTGAAAAGAATATCCCTGACACTTATGAGGACTTGAATGTGAGGGCCCAGGGAGAGCTTAAACTGAAGACAATGTTCAGTGGGAAAAACTTTCTGAACTTCTGGTTTGGCTAGAATGAGACAGTTCTTGGCTAAAGGGCTAAATGATGGTTTTTCTACAGCCCAGTCAATCCTTAAGCTTGCATCTGCAAGCAAGACAACTGAGAAATACAGTACTAAAGGAGAACAGAATGGGACCTGCCACAGTGCCCCTGAATAATGTGGAAGGTCAGGCAAGGGCATCAGACCGCAATAAAGTCAGACCCACAGCGAAAAACCGGAGAGGCAAGAGCCTCAAAACTCAAGGCAAAACAAGAGAGGCGAGAAACTGGTTAATCTGATCCTAACCACACACACCTGTCTTTGGTCAGCCTGATTGCTTGCTACAGTCTCCTGACTGAAGTGAACGGGACTTCATTGACTGGCGTGTCTACCTAGCCACCTAGCTCACGAGTACATGCCTGCATCGACGACATCTAAAAACGGGCATGAATCCCGCTCTGGGTGTCTCTTTGTGTAAGTGCCACGTACGTAAGAAGGTCCTGTTACAAAATCAACTTCTAGAGGGATTTTGCAAACTCATTGTCATGTAGGCTGCAAAGGCAATGAACAGGCAATATATGCAAGATCCATGGGAATGACCAAATGGGAGTTTTCTTGCACTAGAACCCACTGAGTTCTTTCCTTTCCAAGAGCCTCAGTGAGCATGGCATATGCAGGGATCCGGACTGTCATCTGCGTTATGTGGAGCTATAAATTCTGATCCTTCCCATCCTGTCATTTATCGAGTTCATGCTTTCTCTTGCATTTTCTCCGGCACATCATTCTTGCTGTGTGAAGACAGGAAGAACAGAGAATGATGGTGTATGCGTATACACATGTTCATCTGTAGTTTGTATGTATAGCTGTATACAAATTGGCAGCTTGACTTCCGAGCGTGCTTAACAGCAACAGCGGAATGAGAAATTTCAAATGTCCAAATAATTTGAAAATCAAACCACTCTTTTGGGTTGTTAAGTGTAATTTTAGACCTTTTCAAAAATATTCACACTCCGTTTTAAGTGCCACTGAAAGCGAATGGTGTGACTATGTTTGAAGTGACACACAGCAGCCTTACTGTCATCCTCAGTGGCACTAGGTCAGTGCAGGAATTAGCCTGACTCCTTCAAAATGCGCTGAAGAGGCAAGCAGATCTCACAGTCATGATTCGAATGCATGGTTTCAGGTATCAGAGAGGTCACTGTTCAGGGTTTTACATCATGCCCCCTGCAATGATATTAGCTCATCCAAGCAGTGCCTGCTCGTGCATGTCTAAAGGAAGAATTGGACTTCATGCAGTTAACTGAACTGAAATCTGAACAAGGCAACCTCTTACATGGGTGAAAAGGGAACTGAGTTCTTTCAGAGTACTTAAGCTGAATTTTCTACATCCAAAATTCTTAGTTGTACTTTCTTTCATCATTTACTACTTCTGGAACTCACCTGGGCTTGTGAAGTTGAAGCTTGTTAGGTTAATCCCAGCCAATTTATTTTTGTCTGGTTCTGCCCTGAGCAAACGGTGGCATTAGACATAACAATAACACACAGCGCTGTGCCTCCTACAGAGGGTAAACACAATCTGTGTAATTCATTTGTGAGGAATAATAATGGGAATTTACCCAGTACCAGCAAAATCCAGGTCAGGACACTTTCAAGGTCCTGCACTGCTGCAAGACAATACAGCTGACACTTGTGCACCCAGTGGGGACAAGGAAGACCACTAATTTTAAGTTGTGTGATAATACTCTCATTTATCTTGCAGTACTTCATTACATGAGTAGATCCACAGAAAAGCTGCCTGTCAGAGGGAAAGTCAGAACATTAGAATCCTGCCTTTGGTTGTCAAATTTTAAAAAATTACTTAGCCTGTGGACTAGATGTGTCAACATCTTGAGCACTTAAAAGGAAATAAATTAAGTTAGCAATGGTTTTCAGCTTTCTGATCCAGGAACTCTTAAGGGATGCCTCTAAGGGATCCATAAGAGGCAGTTAAGGAAAGCAAAATTATTGTCAATAGTGTTCTGTTTTTAGGAGTACCACAAACTGAAAAAAGGTCAACAGTTAGCAAAAAAAGCATTTGTATTTGTTTCTCACCCAGCACACAAATGACGGAAAATAACAATGCACAAATTATAGGTGTCTGGAGGACAACTAGAAATTTGACCAGTGTACCCTATATATTGTAAAGTTTTGGTGACCAGGGAATTAGCAGGCTAAACAAATGTTCATGGACCAACCTGTAAAAATGTACAACCTCTGTGGCTCTTTCCACCTTGTCAGATTCAGTAAGAATAGGTAGCATTGTCACGACAACGAGTCCTTGAGTGCCAGGCTCACAGGGTTAGCTGCAGAAGGTCTTATTCAGTCCTTCCTTGGGCAAAATTCCATTTGCTCAGCAGGAGTTTGTCTGGGTGAAGAGTTTGGGATTTGGCAGGCAATGTTTCCGAGTTATACATGAAAACTAGCTGAAATTGCGATCTTTGCAGCCCTCCCTAATGAACTAATAGATTTTTTTCGAGCAGCTGGAAGATTTTCTATAATCCTTCCAAACCCTTAATTTCAGGTTTACAATTCTGGCTTCCAATAAGTGATGGAAGGTTTTTTTTTTCTTTCCAATTTACCACCTCAACCAGGTGCCTTAATGAGCCCTGCAGGAGAGCTCGCACAAGTTACAACAGGAGCTGGAGGAACAACCTCCTGCTTTAGGCGCAGAACAGCTGCTTACAGATGCTTTTTGGTGAAGAACCTCTCCCAGAGCCTCTCCCCAGCTAGAGGAGATTCTGCAAGTCAAGAACAAGGTTATGCATCGCCCCTTTTCTTTCATGTCTCTCTCAATGTTCCACGTCTGGCTGCCTCATCAGTAAGGATAGGAGGGGGCATAGACACTTCATCTGTTAAATCTGTTGGTGGGGCTGAGAAGCACGAATATGTGATCCATACTAAAAAAAAGTGTTTTAGAAATGATAGACTGAGTAGGAGATTTTGTCTTGCACAGTTTTGTACTGCCTATTACAAGGAGTGGAAGACAGTTTTGTTCCTAGAATAGACCTCCGTGTTTTCATGACTTTTTTTTTTTTTTTTAATCGATACAGGATTTAAGGATATTTTAATCTAACAAACACTTATGTACAGTTTTTATAGAATCACAGAATGGTTTGGGTGGGAAGGGACCTTAAAGATCATCCAGTTCCAACCCCCCTGCCATGGGCAGGGACACCTTCCACTAGACC
>NW_010249509.1:31574-32071 GCF_000690775.1 Eurypyga helias
CCTTGTAGCCCCTTCAGGTACTGGAAGGTGCTATAAGGTCTCCCCGGAGCCTTCTCTTCTCCAGGCTGAACAAGCCCAACTCTCTCAGCCTGTCCCCATAGCAGAGGGGCTCCAGCCCTCTGAGCATCTTCGTGGCCTCCTCTGGACTCGCTCCAACTGATCGATATCCTTCTGATGTTGGGGGTTCCACAGCTGGACGCAGATGGATGTTTTAATTCCAGTTTGAGACAGGCTCTTTGTTCCTTTACCTGAAAAGTCATGGCATAATGTTTTTAATATTCAACCTGCAAGGTGCTGACTATCTTCCCCTCTCTGTGGCTACTGAGATAGTTCAGTCTTGCTAGTTTGAAGAGGTCATTGTTTTCTCATTTAAGTGGTTCTTTTCTTTGGTATGTGTATTGAAAAACTGAACCATCGACTGGTTTAGGTATTTATCATTTGAAAGCAGATATCAACAATATAGTAGATATTGCTTAATGCATGTCACTTCTGTATGG
>NW_010249510.1:0-58452 GCF_000690775.1 Eurypyga helias
GAAGGGGGGGTGGGGGGGAAAGGAATTTATTTTTAAAACCTTTAATTTCAGCGATTTCAGAAATTGCCTGTGGCACCTTTCCTTGTAGCATGTCTAAACTAAATACCTCTTACCGATATCTAGGCCCATTTCTTCTTCTAGTCCTCTTTTTCCATTTCTTACCCCCACCAAAATCACACATCTTTAGCTGCTTGACTGCAGTGTCACCCCTTAAATCTTCCCTTCATGCCATTAATAAGTGAAATCATGTCAGTATTTCCTCAAGTCATTTTTTCTAGAGTTCTTGGCAATTTTTACTATCCTCTGAACTCTCAATTTCATACCACAAAAAGCTGAGTAGACGAAAATGACTGCTTTACAAGTCTCAGTTAAAACACCATTCTTCAAGGTAACTAATCCTGGTTTATGTGTTTGTATTAATTTTCATTTTGTTCCTCTTCTACCCCGAATTACTGTTTGAACAATATTAACACAAGAAGTGTCATCTTAGCAGTAGAGTTTTAATAGTATAATATTACTTAGTATGATCATTTAAATAACAACTTGCTTTCACTGCATTGTAAGTTTAACAAGCCTTTAAAAACCTTATTAATACTATATATCATTGATAAAAATTGAATTTCTTTGCCTCTGCAAACTCCAGAAATGTTATTGTAATGATGTACCATTTACCATTGTTTCTTTTCATAGAAAACACAATTAACCTTAGCACACCTGCTGTCATATTGTTAGGAAATTGTCACTACTGTTTCCTGTATATTCAGCAATTTAAATTGGAAATATCAAAACTAAAAAAATTCCTTCCTCCATAAATTGCTTGATTTCATCATACTGACTGAGATTAAACAAAGGTAATGATTAAATATAATGAAAATCAGTTTAAAAAAATATGAGGAAGAATTTAAGCAGTAGGGTATTTCATATAAATAAAAACTCACACACAAAGCAATGTATCCCCCACGAGTGCAAGCCCAGTAACACAGTGCTCATGCGAATGGAGAGAGCATGTAAGTGGGCCTCAACAGAAACCAATGGTTTAGTATCATAGTCTCATGCAGTTTGTCACTGTGAATGATAAACTACGTGAAAGCATAGCTGCACACACAGCTGAAACTCCATTTAATGATCTGATTGAACATTAGTAAATTCAGGAGTGTAATTCAGATTGGTAGTAGAATGATAAGGAGTGTATGTCCTGCAATTACACACATGGATTTTCACTGATTACTTTATAGATGAAATTATGTCATACTAGATTATCACTCAAACTTCTCACCTCTAATGAGATCAGTTCATTATTTCATGTTATTATTATGCCTTTTTTTTTCTTTTTTTCAAAAATCATAAATCCCAATTCTTTTACATTTGGCTACTACAACAGGTATAGAATAATCACCACTAAAGCAGATTCTTCAAACTACACCTTCTTTCTTTTCTATAAAGAAAAACACAAATGGAATGGAAGTCATCTTAATGGAGTAACCGAAATTGTAACATTAACAATGGTACTGTGCTATTTAATGTTCTAACTGCAAAATGATACCTTGACAGACTAAAAACTGTATACTGCATTGCCACTCTGTTCAAAGATGGATTCAACTGAAGGTGAAGAACCATTAGGGTGGCCAGAAGGGGACAGAAAATCAATCTGACCAAAGGCAAAGAATAGAGCTTGCTTGGCCAGGTAAATCAAAGGCTGATAGGGAATACGACTGCTGTGTATAAACACACAAAAGGGGTTAAACACCAGGATGACTGAAGACCTACTGAAGCCATGAAACATGGCTGCACAATAACACATACGTATAAAATGAATTATTACATTTGTGGAAACAACGGAGCTTTGTTAAAACACCTGTAGTTTAATAGTAAGGAAATCTGCTTTTTAAAACAGATGAATGAGTTTAGGGGAATGTTTGCTTGCAGCATCATACTGATGATAAAAATATGTTCCTGCCAACCCTAAGCCTATGTTACTAAGATGTCAGAAGACCACTTTCATGTTCCATGTGTATTTGTAAGAATTGGAGCCCAGTACATAAAATGTGTAGCCCTTCACTTCTTGTAAATTACATCAGCAGTTGTTAAAAAACTAAGGAAAATTATTTTAATGAAAAGATTAATAAGGGAATCAAGTCTTGGATAGAATAAAGCTTAGTATGCAGGAACACCAAGGACTGAAAGGTTACTGTATGCTTCTCTCCTAAACTTAATTTAAACACATAATTTGAGACACTGTACAGTCACAATAATTAACACAGAAGATGAACACATCATTTAAATATGCCCCGTTCATAAAAAGAGCCAAAATAAGACCGAACAAGACTTAGGACTGTCGAAATAACAGGATGATTAGATCCATGTTCAAGACGTTTTCAAGTAGCCCTTATTTATATGAACCCTAAATAAAATTCAAAGAAAGTGGATGTAAAGAGATGAGTATCCGTCTTTACAATGAAACAAAGACAAGATCAAGTACATCACATTAGTGTAAATTTTCCAGCCTCTCAGGATTCCTCTTCTAGTTAGAATGGAGAAGTGAATTGATTACTTCACAAATAATACAGCTGCAATTGATTTTTTACCACCACAAGCCTTACCACAGATGAACAGAGCTTTAAAAAGGGTTTTCAAAACAAATGAAGTTCTGTGTTTAATGCCCACAGAATATAAATGAGGTGTTATCAGTTTAAAAAAAAAAATAATCAGTGTAATCATTTTACAAAATAAAGCATTACCAGCCTACAGTAGTTAATACAGGTGTGATGTGAATGAAATAGCTTTTCACCTTTTCTAATGCCTAAAGAGAAGACAACATCTAAGGCAAAATCTATTCTTACTGATGCACATGGGACTTAACCACAGAGTGCTAACATACCAGTTCCTTAGGGCAAAACATATATCTTCTGTTATATTCTCACTGAAGAGGTGACATTAACACACTAAAGAATGCTACTAAACACCTTCACTTTGCCATCACACAGTGATACACTTACACCACGGTCAAGTTAATGAGTGATCACAGAATCACAGAATGGTTTGGGTTGGAAGGGACATTAAAGACCATCTAGTTCCAACCCCCCTGCCATGGGCAGGGACACCTTCCACTAGACCAGGTTGCTCAAAGCCTCGTCCAGCCTGGCCTTGAACACTACCAGGGATGGGGCATCCACAGCTTCTCTGGGCAACCTGTCCCAGTGCCTCACCACCCTCTCTGTGAAGAACCTTTTCCTGATATCTAATCTAAATCTCCCCACTTTTCAATTTAAACCCGTTACCCCTTGTCCTGTCACTACAGGCCCTTGTAAAAAGTCCCACCCTCTAGCTTTCTTGTAGCACTGGAAGGCTGCAATAGGGTCTCCCCGAAACCTTCTCTTCTACAGGCTAAACAAGCCTAACTCTCTCAGCCTGTCCCCACAAGGAATTGGACTGGAGACCTTCAGAGGTCACTCCAACATAAACTATTATGTGTTTCCCAGACTGAGCACTTCTGTATCTCTGGCAAGTGAATTTTGTGCTATATTTATAATAATTTGATCAAGAATAATGGATACAAAAACTTAGTTATCAATGAAAATTAGTAATTTCTGTAAAACTCTTATATGTACATAGCAGAGAATTTCTCAGACACTACCACTGGGAATAAATCAAAAATAAAATTACTTTAAATGAAAATAATTCAAAGCCTGCAAAAAGATGGTATTAAGAGACAAGAAGTAATGATGATTCTATATACATACAAACAGCTTTTATTTCAGTCATTTGCACATATCTGACAGCTTGAATGGTTTTTCACTACCTGGACCGCTAGTTAATATGGCAATTTTAACAAGCCTGCAATCTGTAACAATGTCAGTCTTGTGTATTTTTCTTGTCACAGTAAAGAATAATAATAAAAGGAAAAGACAAGAAAGTAAAATGAAGACATCATGAAACAAGAAGAAAAAAGGAAGCAAAGAGAGGCACAAGACTCCCCTTCCCCTGGTTTTGTGTAAGGTACATTCAAGTGGTAACATATTGAAAGATTAGAACTACGAATAAAGTTCAAGATAAATAATAATGTAGGAATAGAACAGGAAAACTTGGAGAACTTATTCTAAAAACTTATTTTATCAGCTTTAAAAGCATATGTGTTCAAACCAAGTATTCTATAACCAGCCATTCTCACATGCTTTCACAGGAGACCACTGCTCTGCAACACATGCCTTCATAGACCATATCCTAACCCACTCTCAACAACATATATAGCAATAGGATACAAGCAACAGAACAACTCCTTCTGAGTATTCTCCTGTTTATACATACGAAGAGATTTTATTAATCCTTCCGGCAAAAGAAGGATTTAAGAAACCAGAAAAACACAAATTCAACATGTCGGGTATTAAACTTTAAGGAAAGTGAAATGTAACTGCAAATAGACGTTTGCATTTGTACAAATGTGTTTCTAATGCAAGGCACGGCAAGATTCCTGGGTTTCTATTGTTGTTTAAAGCTTTTGTCAATAACTGGCAAGAGAACATTTTTATTAATATATTTTTAGCTGGCATGCTGAAGGACGAAAGTAAAAATAATAGGTCACTTTTACCAAACCATTTGTACAGGAGGATAAAGGGAAGATAAAAGTAATAAAAATTGCCTTTGATAGTATAAATGTGGAATAAAAGAATGAAGATCATTCTCAAGGATGCTATTCTGGACCCAGTGACACTGAAATACATTTGGGGTTATGGTAGATGATCATTAAATTCCCAGTGTTGTGAGGAATGGGCTATGGTAATCCTGGATGCATAGAGAAAAATACTGAACCAAGAGGGTGCACTGAATTCCAAGAAGAAGGAGCAGGAAAGGCAGTGCTAAGCTCGCTCTGCTTTCTTCACCAGCACAGCATGGCCCACAGGGCAGCTGCTGAAAAGCATCGTTTTTCTGCCCCCTCAAGCACATCATTAACTCTGTGTCTGAAACAGAAGTAATCACGCTTGGAAAAGCATATCCAGTTCTGGCATCCTTAATTCCCAGGGGATACTGAAATACTAGAGGGTTCCGAGAAAAGCCACAAGAAGGTATAAGACTGGAGAAAGACTGAAGGAAATACTAGAGGGTTCTGAGAAAAGCCACAAGAATGACGGTATAAGACTGGAGAAAGACTGAAGGAAAGGTGATGGAGTACATGGTAAGTATTTACAACAACAGCACATCCTTTGTAGCAGGAAGCTCTTCTTTCCGGCACAGAACTGCATCTCAAGACTGGCCTGTGGAAAGCTACACTTCCATGAATTATGGTTTTATACAGTGGTGATAATTAACAGTCAGAACTATTTAGTATGAGTCTAGTGTGTAGCCCATTTCTAGAAATACTAAAAGCCAAGATTGCTTTTTTGGGGGTTGGTGGGTTTTTGTGGGTTTTGTTTGTTTGTTTGTTTTTGTTAAATATATGGTCTAGTTGAAACAGCAAATCAATTTCTGAAAGCCTATGCTTTACTTTATGTCTCATTTCAGATTATATGATCACAGCAGCCCCTTCTGGATTTATCATCTATGAGATATAACACCAAGGTAGCAATGAAATCAAGTGCTTACATGAAAAAGTAATGACAAGTAACTAATGTACTAAAAGCCACATTTTTAAAAAAGCAGATGACCTGTAGGCTCTCCACCCTCCTGTTTAATATGCTTATCTGGCTATCTGTGTCAGAGTTGTTTGTACTGCCTCCCTGAAGGCACAGAACATGTTTGTCTAATACAGACCAAGCAGTTTTGGTTGTTGTTTTGTTTTTTGAAGGGTTTTTCCTGTTTCTTTAAAATATACACAATTAGCTTCCATACAATAAAGAATTCAAGGTATTTTTAAAATTACACCATTACCATGATTTAAAGGTCCTTAAAGCATTCCAAAATAAAACCTAAACAATCAACATTTCATCATGAAAACAAACTGAATCACAACCTTAGCAGCCTTTGGCACATACTAAAGAAGTAAGCCTTCACACTGAGGAATTAAACTCTGAAGTCCTAAAGAAAATCCCAAAGCTGTATTTCCAGTCATTGCTGTCAAGTTTACCCAGCGTTGGAAACTACTTTTTCCAGGGTTACTGGCTCAGAGACAGTTCACCATGACATATCTTGTTGGTTCAGTGCTCAGAGGTCAAATTCGGAGGCTTCAATTCATGGGACAATTGACAAAGTACTGCTACTGAAAGAACATGATATGATGTGAACGAGCTCTAGTTTGTGTTTTCAGACAGGGGATTCCAGTTATTCCAGGTATCTGACAATTCGAGCAGCCTGATCAGCAACAAACACCTATAATCAGAGGACCTTAGGAAACCCAAAAGCTACTCTAACTTGAAAACCTGAAATTCCTGTCAGTGTCAGGACCACGATCATGTTGGCGTGACTGACAACTCTGTCATGCCTACTCAGCAGCTGTGGGGTTCCAGACAAGCCTATTTCACAAACACCTTATGTTGGATTGTTGTAAGTTGATTTGGGACCACTGACTTTTTGTTTATTAAGAAATGTTGAAAAAAATTGAATTGGTCCAGTTTGGTAAAAATATAGATTTAAACAAAAATGAGAAACAGAAATCCTGCACATTGTTTACATTTATCTATAAAATCCTGGTTAGAGAGGGTAACTAAGGCTTCTAGAACTGACTGTCATGACAAATAGGATGAAAATATCTATTCCCTATCACCATCGCCCTATTTCCATTCTGATTCCCTGTGAGCCAAACATTCACTTTCACGTTATTCCGATGGTGGGAGCCACTGTGTGTGACCTTTATAGGCTTCTGCGGTTCAACAAGGCATGGGTGTTTTCTTCTGGCAGAATCTTTATCTTTGACGGGATTTTTTTTATTATTAAAAAAACCAGGTTTCTATACCCAGTCATATGTTTCCTCCCAAAATAAATTATTTATTTTCCTATAGCTAATCGGAAGTACTGATCAAATAAAGCTATCAGTAAGATTTTCTATTTCATTCTAAATGTTCTAACTACATTTACTTAATTAAGTAGATAAGGGAAATAGAAATTACAGAAAAAAATCTCAATATCTACTTGCTAAACATCACAGGGCTGTAATTTTTATTAGCAAATACCGTATCTATACATCTCTATTGTGTTATACAGCTACCAGTAGATGGTGCCTTGGTCTGTCTGGAAAAGAAAACCCTATACAATTGGCACATCAGTTACAGGAGTTCTTATCTCAGACATTCAAATTATACACCAATTAAAACTATGCATCATTGAGGACTAATTATCTCTTAATTAGGTGTGTTGGTTCCCTTAAATCATCAGCTGAACTATTAGCAGTGCTTCTGCTTTCTGAGAAATATATCAAGTATGTTAAATATTTACAGATATTCTGCTGGCTCAGATTAAACCTTTTCTAAGGTGATTGGAGAAAGAAGTGTTCCAAGGAGAGCCATGAAATTAAAATTTACGTTTGTTGGAGTGGTGTAGAAGTTGACATAATACAGTTGGCAACCTTCTTCCAATATATTTTAAGGCAAACGTTAACAGCTCTATCATTATTTGTCAAAGAAAAAAATGTATAATCATCAGAAAACATCTCCTCGTCTTAGCAGTATTCGCTTTGACAGGATTCATGGGAAGCATATTGGAAAACGTTATACTAGATTTGGGCAGATCAAGTTTTTTGGGAATATTACACGTTTGTATTATTTATCCTCCACATAATTGGCTTTGCAACTACAAGGAAATAAATTATAGATATTATAGAGACTCAGTTTTCCAAGGCAAGAACCAGTAAGTTTCTCGTATTGTATCTGACCACCTCAGAAAGCAAATGGCAATCATAATTACTGTAACAGTCCACATTTGGGTAGCAATTTTCAACTACTTTATATAATGCAATAATTACAGATGTAACAGATATACCTGTAATAATGAAACTATTACAAAGAATTTTTAAGAATGGAGTTTAATGTGTTGAAAAACAGAATGGAGTTTAGTTTTAGATTCTCGTATTGAAAGAAATTATTCTTTACCTCCACATTTCTGTCCCACTGATTTCAATTTTAAAATAATTTTAATTCCTTCACTTAGTGGAGATTCTTTTTTTTTTTTTTAAATAACTCTAAAGCAAAAACTCTATTTACACTGAATTGAGAAATAATGAAAACATCTTTTCATATATTTTAAATCAGATCTAAGAAACAACTCTGTGCAAGATATAACTCAGTCTCCAGACATTTTTCTATCAAAAAAAAAAAAAAGTTTCCTCTGCCATGCCCAGAAATTCAATTTGATGAGCCACTACTATAAGAATATCAAAGTGCAAATGTATCACGAGCAGCCAGCCACACGGTCTGTTACCAAAATCTCTGTTTCTTTAGATCTACACTGTCCTACTTTACCAAAATCAGCTAATTCCCTTACTGTCCAACTTAATGCCTACAGTCAATGCATAAAGCCCGACAAAAAACTAATACTATATATAACCTTCCTTCAAAATCTTTTCCAAAGCATTGTATACTACTAAATCTATTATTTCCTGAATCACTTCTCTGCTATTTTCAGATGACAAACTTGCATTTGCTTTTCTCTAGTCTCGTGGTCCTACCCTCCTGCTTTTGGCCCTGTAATTTCACGTGCTGCTTCCCTCAGACTCTAGGATGGGTATTACCTGGCACCTAACCTGAGCACATTAAGCTAGAGTTTGGCATCCAACACTGCTGAGGATAATTTTCATTAATATATGTTAATTATCATTATTATCAATCCTGGCTTTCAACTATGATCAATATCATCATCCCTACAGAAAACTGCAGCTAAGTATATACTTACATTTCAGCTTATACCTCATTCATCTTTAAACTAACCCACCCCGTACTGCTGGGTGACGCCTTTCACTGTTTGATTTGGTTTTGGGTGGTTTTTTGGTTGTTAGTTGGTTTGGAGGGGTTTTTTGGGGTTCTCCCCCCCCCCCACCCCTTATTCCAAATGAATTTCCTGGTCCCTGCATAATTGTAACTAAGTGGTGTTTTGGTGGATTTCCTGGGTTTTTGTTCTCAGTATAAGACATTCAAACCTCTTTTTAAGAAGGATTTTATATTTACTGTAAGAAAACATGAAAAGTCTTTTTGGAAGCTAATGTACCTACTTTGTCAACAATACCTGTTTAGTGTTTCAAGAATTATAGTGTCTTCACACATAGCTCTATGCAGTTACTCAGCAGCCTCTATGAAAACCATTAAGGCACTTAGAAATTGTATCATTCACCATAAATCATATAGATTAGATTTATGTGTGCAGCCACTGACAGGAGGAGGTTCTGTACAAGCACAGCTACATGTGGATAAATACACATTTTCCAAGCAAATATTCCAGAATCTTTGCTTTTTCCAGAAACTTTTTCGAAATTCAGAAAGGTTTTAAAAACCAAAAAGTTCTGATTTTTATTTGTTAATTTAGTGATTAGGTTTTTGCTGCAGTTGTAACTTCTAATGGCAGTAACTGACAAGTTTTACTTCTTACAGCTTTTAGAACAGTGTAAGTCATTCACGAATGTTAAAAATTCAAAATGAACTCCAAAACAAAAAAGAAGGAAATAAATTATGCTACATGAGTAAATTTTATTGCAGGGGCAGATATGCTTCTTGATTTACATTACAATCCTTCTTGGGTTGCTACAGACAGGCTATTAAGGGGGAAAAAAATCAATTCTGAAACAGCAGCCAGTAAGCTGAAAGAACACTAGTTTCCCCTTAAAAAAAAAATTAAAAATCCTTGAAAATTTATATATGAAGTAGTCTTGATTATTTGTTGTTCTATATACAAATGAAATTTAAATCTTCACCATAATTCATTATTCAGGTCTGACATACAAACTAATACAGGGTGCCAAAGAGAGTTTTCCTCAGACACAACAGCGCAGAAAATAACTTAACAATATGCTACTAAAGCTTGCAGCAGGCTTGTTTAAGAATAATTAAATTCCTTCTTTCCAATACATTTGGGCATTCTACATGTACAATAACGACATGTCTACCTTTGCTGTAACAATAGTTGTTCTGTGCTACGGAAACATGTAAGGAATTAACTATTCTATGATCAAAAATGAATAACAAGATCTTTTTTTATTAAATACAAACTTAATTTTGCAAGGCAGTGCTTTGCTGCTGAGGTTGAACCTTATAATTTAAACTGACCCTCCCAATTAAAATTCAGACACTTGTGAATCTTTCCTTTACACTTCAGGGAGGAGCGGAAATAACTAGCAAAACAGTTATTATCTCCTGCTACAGCTTTAGAACTGATAGAAAATTTTACTGCTCAGGCAAAAGCTGAGATCAGACTCACAAATCTGACAGTTATAAAGAGATACAGGTGCACAAAAGCAGCTGATCTGGAAGCAGGAATAATGCTACTGCTGCCCTTCAGGACAGAGTACACCAACCGGATAGCCAGGACACCATTTTAAGGGTATTGGCTTTTTTTATATGCACTTGCTACTTTTCAGAATAAGGGAGCAACGGATGGAAAAAAAAAAAAAAACCAAGAAACAAACCCCAGACAGACATCTGTTACCAGCTTGAATGGCAAAAAATCCCTTGACATAAAATTAGTTTTCAGAGACTGAAGAACATGTTGTTTCTGCTGTTATTAATATTTGCATAGCTGTCAGAAGACCAAGTGTTATGACTGCTTACTACTTCAGGGACCACTGACCATTATTTGAGGTCCTGGCTACACTCTGAGTTCCTGCCTTCTAATAAATGTTACAGCTTTCTAATTCCATTACCAGTAGAGTCTGAATTAGATCTACTCTCAAAATAAAATAAAAAAGGGCAGAAACCAGTTATGGAGCTTTGCCACAGATTCCGTTCTGAAATCTAGGCTACTTACGACAACAGCATTTTCTCATGGAATCCTGTTTAACAGATACATCAGACATTGTACACCTAAAGGGTTGGGACTGTCAAAGACACTGAAACAAATGTAGGGAGGGTAAGCCTGGATGATAAATCATGTCCTATTACTTGGACACTTGAACCCTCTAATAACAAAGATACTTTCTACAGTCTTCCTCTAAAAGATGCATCAACTACTGTTGCCTATGAAAGACTGGAAGAACCAAGCTTATGGCAATCTATTCATCCTTACTTTACAGTCAACTCTGCAAGAAACCGAGAAAAGGTGTAGTATAAACTCTTCCAGCAGGAAAATATCCCACATTTGTTTGCCAGCATATTATTACATACTTCTGAGAAAAACTGGTAGCTGCCCATGTTACACCCAATAACAGGTCAATTTGTGGAAACAGCACTAAGCTGAAAATGTGCTATATCACCATCTTTCTAATGACCCTTTATGTAACCATGTCTCATTGCTGCTTCTCCCTGGATGTCAAGGAAGAAGAGATCTTATAGCTAAATGAAATGCTTTTAACATCAGAAAATTCAAGTGTTTTCCCCTGAGGGTTGCAGAGCTGTCTTCCTGACTGAGCACCCAACTCTGTGCCCGTAGCTATTATCGACAGAAGGGTGCTGACTAATGGGAACCTAGAGTACAATTTTATAGAGAGCGCAGGACTTCATCTGAAACTGAAAATTTCCTACATAATTTCTATGACTGCCAAGTAATTCACTGCTACCCAGTGCTGAAGAACTTGTATGCTGAGGTCATTAGGTTCACGCATGACAAAACCAAAATGGGTCACTGAGTAGTTGCTGTCAAAGAGTTATCACAGACCCGCACATCTTCAAGCAATTGTTGTATGGACACAACCACCACATATCCTTTCTGCAAAGTCAGGAAATAATTTCAAAACCGAATATCTTGTGTTAGAATCACTAGGGATTTATTAAGCTTTAGGAAAGAAACACCAAGCTTCCTGAATAAGTAACATGCATAATAAAAACACTTGAGGAAACAACTGCGAGCCACTGATCGAAATAAACAATCACCTGCTGGGATGTACAGTTTTTCCTTGTAGTCATGAAAATCTTGAAGAGAACTGCGTGCAAAGATAGAGATAATATGGGTGATGTTGACAGAAAATGAAACCAAGTGCCCTGTATAATGAGGAGTGCTGTTCACTCCCCTATAGAAAATGAAATGGTAAGAGCAGTTAACTCCAAGACCAACAGCCAAACCTTCCCAATGAAAGACAAAAGTATTCTTAGCTCCAGTGTCAGAATAACAGGAGGCATAAAAGGAGAGTGATGAAATGATATCAACAACCCACCTTAAAGTATCAGTTAAAAGGCAAGTAAGGTCACGATTCCTGCTTCCTTAGGAACTCATTCTTTACATAATATATGCCTGACAAGTCACAAAAAATAATACAAATACAGGAGACTGATACTGAGATTGTATTTGAAAAATGCTAGATGCACTGAGCTGAGTATTTAGTCCTCTAGAAAAGTACTGTGTAAAAGGCATACGCCAAATTTCATGTTGCTATCTTACTCCTATGAACAATTTTCAAGGAAACAACAGTAATTTCCTTCATTATAACTGGATTACGTGAAACCTTCAGTACTGGATTGATACAAAGTATCACTACGTTTTTAACCAACATGGTCTGATCAATGCATCGTGAGTGCATTAGTGGAAAAGACCACGTTGCAAGTAGCTCACTGTCTAAGATCATTCATGCACAGGCCAGCTTCCATGACATCCAAAGCCCTGCGTAGCACACAGAGCTAACTCTAATCACCACAGAAAGGCAAAGGAGGCTAATTCAGGAAACTAAATTCTAGACCATTTCAAAATTAACTCAGAGACCATCTAGAAGAGTTCTCCAATCCGAACTAGAACTCAAAACCATCCTCAGTATCTGAACTTCCCTGATTAGTTGTTTCATCAGTATAAAAGTAACATTTTTATCATCATCCTTTAAATGTACACTATATAATACAATAATTGACTGATATCAACCCCTTTTGTACATTGTGAAGGTGAAATATGGTATGCTAAGAGGTGTAGATGTAGAAGATCGTAAGTATTAGAACTGTGATCCCACTTAAAACTGGCCTTTGAAGCTTCAGCCTCTGGATTGGGATGAAGCATGACTTCCCTCTCTTAATCCTAAATTCCTAGGAAGGCTTACATATTTTTAAAATTTGTTATATACAGAACTGTAAATTTAACATATAAAACTAAACTTGATGCCTCTGAAAAGACTCCTACTCAATCTAGCATTCGAAGATCCTACCTACTGCTAGAGCACCAAATAAAAGAAATCTATATGGGTAATGTGAACTTCAGATATTTCCTTGGAAAAGAACAAATCACAGCATAAACAAGTTGAGAGCTAAATAACAATTGTGTTGATTTAGGAAGGCAAATACAGAGGAAAATATTAACATCCTAAAACAGTTTCCAGAACTGGGACTTAACGTTCCTTTTCCCCTGCATAAAATTTGAGTGACTTCATTTCCAAATGGAAGAAGTTTTTTATGAAAAATAAGCAGGACTGGAAAGGAATACTCAAACACCATCACCTCTGAGACAGAACTGTCTGGACTGATGAATTTCAATATGCCTCAAAATTAAATACAAAAAGATGTGCAACTGTGGCAGCCAAGGAAAAGTCTGATTAAAAACAACAAAAAAAACCCCAAACAAACAAACAAAAGGGACATAACAAATGATCAGGAGGGATTCCCTTTATCAAACATCAAAACATGTTGCCGTTAGGGTGTCATGCTGCAGTGAAACAGCACAGGAAGGAGATGCAAGCTGCCGACATCTGACAGAGAGTTGCACATCTTAGGAATACATCACCTTAATAACGTTTGGCTTACAATGATGATACAGGCACCTTCCAATCTTAAAGGCGAAAAGAGGGTGTAATGCATTTACTGCTTAAATTGCTTCATGGATTTGCTTATGAAGGCTATTTGGCAACTGAAGTTGGTTTAGCCTTAGAAAGTGGGACTGATGTGTGTAAAAAATATCCCTAATATGAAGAGTAAAAGAAAGCAGTTAACCTTCAGTGGTTTTTTATATAAAATAGTACATGTACAAATGTTAATAAGTTGCACAAATTCATCGTTCAAAACCGTGTAACACATTACAGTTAAGATTCATGTATGATTAAGAAAAGTCTAGGTTTACTTAACACCACACAGGAATAACATTTCTCTGCTAGCTTACTCAGAGGATGACTGCTTTAATCCAGGACGCTCCTTATCATATGACTTGGTCATACATACATATGAAACGGGTTCTGTATTTTATAAAAACAAGGGTGGAGTCCACCAAAATGGAAATTAATAGAATATTTGTAAATATGGTTAAATGGCAAGAATTTTGAGCTGGTTCCAGTTTCCTGGGCAAATCACTAGGAATTACGAAATCTTATTATCATTGTAACAATTTAATTTTGAAGAATTAATTCTGTAAGGGGGCTACAGGAAAAACCTGGTTATCCACATAAAGAGCTCCTTGATAGTGCAGGGGACACAGATTTTACAAATGCAGCTACAGTAAAGTAACAATAAGCATTGCTGAAACTTCTGGAGGGGGAGAAAAAAGAACCCAAAAAGAAGAATCAGTTGCACTGATTTTTTTGAGTCTGCCACTGAACAGTATCTCACTCTTGTAGAAAAAAATCAGCGTAACTGATTCCACTGAACCCAAAGACCACTGTTGCACTGATTTTTTTGAGTCTGCCACTGAACAGTATCTCACTCTTGTAGAAAAAACTCAGCGTAACTGATTCCACTGAAGTCAAAGAAGAATATAAATACACTTAGTGTTAACTGAAGTTTGTAATATTGAAATATGATATAGACATTCAACTCTTAAGAAAATCAGAGGCTAAGATTGTTAATGATTAATGAAAAATTACACACAAATATCTAGGTATGTATCTATATATTTGTATGCCTTCTTTTATGTACAAATCTAAATGCACAAGAGATATTACAGACATTTTTGTTCAGTAATTTTAATTTCAAATTTTAAACACTACAGTCTGAAGTCTGATTCACTACTGAAAGCACATTCTTACATACAGAAAATACAGCATGCAAATAATATTACTTGTGTACTTTCTGTATGAGTGAAAACCTTACATTCAATGTAAAGTCAAGATGTCAACATTTTCAAAAGCACAAAACAGTCATACTAACCTGTATTTTGATTGGCCAGGAGAAATTGCTGGCATAGACATAGAAAGTGATGTTTGGGTTGCTCCGAAAGTTAAATTTTTCACAGGAAAAGCTATCTCTGTATTCCTTAATATTAGCCTTAGAAACCACAGGGATCTCTTCTCCAGATATTGTCCCAGCTAAAAAAAAATAGGAACATATATTTATTTATGAAAAAGATTAATAATTATTAGAGGTGACAACGTAAATTTGCACAAGAAACTTAAATCCTTGAATTACTTTTGGTGTCTTCATTCTACCACTTTAATGTCCCTTTATTATGGTTCACATGGCACATCAAGCATATTTCATATACATACAGAGATTTCACAGAAACTCTTACTCTGGTTTCAAAAGATTATGAATGAATCATAAAATTGATAGAAGTTACATGAATTTTAGAAGAAAGTTGCTATGGTCAGCTAAACAGATAATATGTTTCCTCTAGTAATTTAACATTTCAACAAAAACTCAAGGTTAATAAAGCTTGAATGTGAGTTTGTCTACATCTTACAGTATGGCTTATAGAGTTTTAGATGTTCATGAAAGCTTTAATAACACACCTACTAATAAACACAACATTTTTTGCAAGTGTATGGGTGGCTGTGCTAAGTTAAAATAAAGGAATAAATAGAATTTAGTAACTATGGTATGTTAAAATACTTCAGAATTACATTGATGAAGAAAAACATGAGTTTATGTAAGACAAACAGCATTCTTTAATAATTTTTTTTTTTTTGGTATGATTTCATTTTAGGCATCGTACTTCTCCTTGGATGTGTTTGTAGAAAGTCAATAGAACCAATTCAGAGAAACTGCCCAAATAAAGCTTTTCTTCCTTCTTAAAACAAAGAGTAATGGGGTTCAAAGTTGGAGAAAAATAGATAAGCAGCTCCATTTATCAGCACACACAGAAGAACTTTATTGTTTCATATCAATGTTAAGGTCAATAATTAAATTTTTAGCTTGAACACTGAAACAAAGAAATAAAATCTCAGTCTCTGCAGTAGTTAAGGAAGCAATTTATCTTAATTAAAATCACAGCATTTCATAACACTGTCATTTAAAATATTTAAATAGACTACAAGCTTTTCCTACCAAAGTAATTTTAATTGAATAGGAGAGGAAGTTAACATATTAATGAAGCTTTGTTCAGATTGCAAATTATCATCTGAGGTTTAAATAATATAATTAACAATGGCACACGATAATGGCAAAAGAACACATTTGGTAAAGTTCTATTATCAAATTAGCAACAAAGGGACAATCAGGTTAAAATAGCTTAAAGCATCATGGAATCATATGGGAAGAAGTCGTTATACCAAAATTCACCCTCACCTGTAGAGCCAATAGACCATGTAATATTGAGGTTGAAGTTGTTTGATGCATTAATTGATATATCCAAATTTTTATTTGACTGGATAAAAAAATAAAATATATTGAAGTTAACAAAACATATCAGAATGTATTGAACATAACTCTATTGCACATAACTGAATACAGCCTTTTAATCATCTTCCATTTTTCATTTTAAACATAAATAGAAATGGTAATAATTAAGAGCCAAAGGCAATCTTCTCTTTTCCTTCAATAAGAACAGGGTACAAATAAGCATATAACTATACCACTTATCTTTTCAAATTGTGATAAAAATAATGGAAAGAAAATTCTTTATAAAACTAAAGAAAAAATACATGGCAAATGTCTACATTTTAATTACAATTCAAAAATTACTTTTCTCATTTGCTAATACAGGTTTATTAACTGAAGCATATACTGCTTCAATTCATCTCAGGAAGATACTAAAACTTGTCATCCATAGGAACAACAATAAAATAAACCAGCTGATTATTTTTTGTAGCATCAGTTGATCTGAAGTACATCTACCACTCAAAGTTTTCTCAGTGATTGCACTGCAATAACTTTCAATTTTCAAACCAACTTGAATTATCTGTAATACCTTACAGACACCCGGCAAACCTTTTGTTATGGTCAAATACAATGGAAATCTTAATCGTGATTCTTCCAAACTTCCCTACAGTTAATAACATTTTCTTACCTGTTCCGGATTTGCTATAAAGTTTATGGCAGTGTGGTGGCGGTCATCCTCTTGTAATAAGCTGAAGGTAAACTGGTAATCAATCAAAAGACTGTCTGTTGGCAGAACAGAATGTAAAAATAATATAGATTCAAGTGTATACATATTATTAAAAGGTTATGCAAGCACCTAAAAATTTACCACTCACTTTTATATTAAAACGCATGGAGTAATCTATAAGTCAGAATTATTCATACGCATTTCACTATTTAAGTATTTGCACTATCAGGCCTTGAAGAAATAAAAAAACCCACCACCAGCAAAGTGAAGCAGTAACAGAAAAAAAGGTAAGAAAAATACCTGAGAGATTCTATCACGGAGTCAGAGCACCCATTACACATAATAGTCTGATGCACATAATGACTTGAAATAGTCATTCTTTGTTAAGTAGTTATTACAAAATACAGTATCTAGTATTGTAAGAGTGTTATCAGTTCCCTAATTTTACTCTGAAATAATTATTCAAATATTCTGTTCAAAGCACTTGTATATATTTTAATTTTGCAACGTACACTTTACTGTGTTATATAAATGGTTTACATTAGAATATCAAATTTTATAATTATTAGGTTTTAAGTTTCGGAAAACAAGTTGCACCTACTGTAAAACTATATAGTCTGAAAGCATAATACTATAGTAAATAAGACTGGTAATAAAAAGTGGCACAGCAGAAATATGAATAGAAATTATTTGACTAGTAAGCATGTCCTTTCCAAATGGCTGGAATTCTAAGAGATTTTATAAGTGGCAAGTGATATAAACTTTTCATACAAGAGAAGCAAATGGCACTTTAGTATTGACTCAAAAAGATTATATTTCACTTCAAAATGACATTTGTTCTACAGATTTTTCTTTCAACCCACGAAAGGGATGGAGTGTTTCAGGCAGTTCCTTGTCATTTCTGTTACTGCACACTAACAGCATCTCCCAAGGGCCAGCTGCAGTTGGCACAGGTGCAGAAGGTAGGAAGGACCACCCTCAGATGACCCAAACCGTGCTTAACTTCTGGCAGGAGCATAAAATGACTGGGACAAGTTATAAGATGTAAGTTTTGAGCCAAGAAATTGTGTTCCTGAAGTTTGAGGCATGAGACTGACCCTAAGCTGGGTCACAGCACTAGGAATGACTGAAAACATTTCTGCAGGTGGCGGTGGATTTTTCAAGGTGTAGCAGGTTTCCAGCACCTCCATAATGTATGAAAAAGACCCAGCCACAAGGGATGACTGTTGCTGCAATTCACAGAAGGTGCCATGTAAAACCCAGCAGGCAATGTCCAGTGCAGTCAGGTAGTCAAGAACCAGCAGAGCCCTTAGAGACGTAAATTGTGTTAGCAGATTGATAATCGTTGTGCGACAGTCAGTTGTGAACCAGAGGTGGGTGCAGTGTTTGGACCTTGAATACTCTGTTACAGGGGCAAGTAATTCAGACCTCACAACTCTTTGACCCTTACGATTCTACAGAGGTCAAAAGATTCTGGTTTTCCTCTGTTAGGGTAAATAAGGAGGTGCCTTGTAAGTGTACATGATTCAGATTATTATTTTGCGCATTATGACTTGTTAGATGCGAGTCATGTTTGATGCTACATCCTGGTGAATAACTTCCAGGTCCTATTTTGATCCTTCTCTTGACAACATTGTACTAGTTGCCAACACCACGAGCAATGTGTTAGAAATAAAAAATGTGGTCATAAAAAGTCAAAGCAGGAAAAAGCTGTGTCAGCCTTTTGTTGGACTCAATAGTTTGCTTAATGCTGACAATCTCCTTTTCTGCAGCAACACATCATCTGAAAAAATATACTCTATTGTATCCCATGGGAAGCTTCACATAGGAGAAAAAAAGCTTACTGGTCAATGAAGCATGAATACAGCCCACTGTATTGTCTTAACAGTTAAAGAAAATGATGGTGTTTTTTTATTTGCACTGAGTGTGGAAAGAAAATTAGAAAATAAAGGAGTTGCATGAAAGGAATTACCATGACATTTGAGGCTGAAAAGCCCACTTTCTCTGTTATTAGCTACCACTGTTCCATTATTCAAATAAGTTGATCTAGATGTCTTAGATAATTAGTTTTGATCAGGTATTTTTGCAAGCTTATGAAGGTAAAATATGAATAAAAATGAAAAGGACCCATTTATTTATTAATACTACTCTTCACTTCTGTAGTTATGCAGATCTAATTAATAAAATCTCATTGACTCCACTAGTAACACTGTGCTATGTCTACTAATTTAACAGTAAGATTAACATTGCAGCAGAACATATTTAAAGGTAGCAGAACAGCAAAACATGGCAAGTAGAGATTGACCCCTATAAATGAGATTAATAAACTCCTTAATAATCATGAGTAACAAATCCCAAAGGCTAGGAATAATGTATAGATATGCTGAATCTAGTGATCTGGTCAACTTGGGGTCCCATGAAATACAAATGACTGCTTTAGCGTTAATTTTTGCAAACAGTCGTATTGTAAATGTATGGCAGACAATGTTAATGTAAATGTATGGCACCTTTTATACTCAAGATATCCCCAAGTATTTTATGGTGTTATTAATTACTAATAACTCTATCCCACACAGTAGCAATTATCTCCTCTGTAGTACTCAAAAAGCCTTGAACAACGCAGCTTGTGTTATTTGAGTTCTGAGAGCCAACATATGGAACTGGCCCTGGGATTTTTCAAAGGTGCCAAAGGGCCTTTAACTTATACCAAGGCACCACTACAAAATGGGAGATGATCTTCACTTAACTATTCAGAAGGAGCACATTTCTTAGCACTACTGGACACAAATTATGAAGTTTTTGTTCCAGAGACCCGCAGCAGAGGGACAAACCATTAAACCTATCTTGCCCACAGAGCGGATACTACAAAGCAGAATTACGTATCTTCATAGACAATTCTGCTTCAGGGAAGATACCTGAAGTGTGCACAACTGGAATGAAGCAGAGAGGCCTGCCTGATGCAGTTATATGATTCCACAGTGCACATGAAGTCGGGTGCAAATGAAAGAGCTGACAGTGGGCAAACAACCCTTCCCATCTTTCCGAGGACTGCAAAAGCACGCTGAAGAAGTTTCACAGCTTGGAGGAAGGTTTCCTTCCATAGTGAGGATACTTCTGGTTGGACAAAACTTTGAGAAATATTTGCCTGGACCTATTCTTAAATTGAATATCCCAAATCTCTGGAAGGCTGTAAAGCTAGATTTTATTAGAATATAAATTAGTAGAACTAATTTAAAAGGAAATTCAGTGAGAGTAGAAATTAAAAGGGATTGTAAAGAAGTCTCTCCTCCATCTACTGCATCCTGGTGCTATCTGCCTCTCTCTCTCTCCCTCCATTTGTTTCAGCCTATACCAACAGCAGGGACTTCCCCCACATGTATTCAGCAGCCCTCAGGGAAAGTATCAGCTCCTCCTCCAGAAAGCTTCACCTTCTACAGACTGCAGAAGGCACAACAGCATTCCTTCCCACTGCCAAGCCTCATTTTGAACGTAACCCTAAAACATAATCTATGACGATACTTTGTGAGTGCACATAAACATACTAAACAGTTACACAGTATATCACACCGTATTTCCCAATTCATAGTACCATTCAGCCTAGATAGCTTAGCCTGAAAATAAATAAAAAAATTAAAGTAAAATTTAGTTGTAAGAGTACGATCTGTTCTGAATACTTAAATGTATAAATAGCCAGCTGTACAATAGCTAAATGGAGAAATATCCATTTAAAGTACATTCAGTATATTCTGTTGATATATACTGTTGTGCATATTTACAATCACAAATTGAGAGAAACCTGAAATTTTACTCCATGTATTTTTGTTTCTACTTTAAACCTTTAAAAAGCCACCATAAGTATTTTTACCCTCTACATAAACACATGAGACTTTATATAACTGCTTCTGCTTATACAGACAGGCAGAACAGATTGCTTCCATTAAGAAATAAATTTGTATCACATTGAAACCAAAAAAAAACCTCACTGAATTTATATTGTAGCACAGGATGAACATGAGAGCACAAGGGTAACAATATTAAACAATCATCAACCTGCCGTATGAGAAACGCCTGATAAAAGCAATCTTAAAATTTTCATCTGGCTGACCTACAGAAAGGAGATTTCAAAACTGTATTCAAAATCTGGTGAACTCTGAAAATAAACAAATTCAAACAACACAACTTCCATAAGAGTTAGCAATCAAAATATTACCAATGGCTATTAACATTCAAAAATTAAATACACAAACTTACAGAATAATTTCAATGAATTGTAAAAGAAAATGCTTGACTCTCTAGAAGTACCATTGATCCACTTGCAGTTCATTTTGGTGAATCTTTCATTTTTCTGTGAGAATTAAAAAAATCTAGAATATGAATCCCACCTTTTCTCATAACATATTTCCTCGATCTAAACTTAACTCTCAACCCATTTTAAATTCAGCACCAATTAGCTACAATGATTTTCCAAAGGGACAAGCAGTTAACTATCTTGAGCACTGCACAGACACTTAACTATGGAAAAAAAAGGTTAATGACACTATGAAATTACTGTTTTGTTCTTTTATTTTCAAAAAAGTTATCTGAAAGAGAATTTACCTGAAACACACTATTTTCTAAACAATTACTTGCTCTTCTATATATCCCTGATCTTTTGTAAATATGCAGAAGACAGTTTCATCTTATTTTTGGATTGTTTCAGCAAAATCTTAATATCCAGCATTTAATTCTTTTATGCCATCAGTCTCCTCCGTGTTTATGTTTTGCCATTTAATATGTTTGAAAAATATATTCTTTTTAAATGTTGTTCATAGTTCCCCTGCACTGAAGGGAAGGAGGCAGAACCACTATCACATTAGAACAGCAATAATCCCTTTCTACTTTGTGCTGGTACAAATGACTGTAAAACATCTAGTGTGCTGTTGGCTCAGATATGCAGCCCAGACCCTCATCTCAAATCTGATATGAGATACAGATGACTCAAATGGCAGCCAGACAGATCTAAACAGCCACATGCTAGAATAAAATCTATAAACTCCTTCAACTTTTATGCCTGAAGTTTCACAGGAAAACTTCTTGAGGACTCAGAAATCTTCTACACAAATTCGGAGCCCACAGCTCAGATCTGAATTCCCCACCGCAGGCAGTATTTGGAAGCCACCAAGTTGGCTAGTCTTGAGTCACAGTTTCCCCAGGAGTCAGCCCAGCGCATCCTACGCACCACCACTACAGCGTTCAGCACAAACACCAGCCACCACGTCACTGTGGCACAGGCTCCTCTTCAGAGCTCTCACCAGGAAAACATGTTGTAGTCTCCCTTCTTTCCTATAGTCTTAAACCCAGCTCCTCCTATTTTTGCCTAATAGGGTGTGTGTCACTTTCTAGGCAAGGGAGAAGCAGCAGAAGGACTCACACCAGCAGGGAAAAAAAGATTCAATTTGCACACAGAGGCAGAGACCAGAGGAAATCAAGTGACACAGGCACTCAGCAGGGAGAGGGCAGTCCTACAGTCTAATTTGTGTTCCCAGGCACGCTGCTTCATTTTGTATTAAAAACCATCGAATAATGTAGAAAAAGAACATTGACAGATAAGACCACAATGCCATCCTGACATCATCAACCGTCAACTATAACAAGGACTTATGGCTATTGAGTCTATTTCACATCTCTATTTTGATTTTTTCAAAACCCTTGACTGCTTTCACAGTCAAAAGGAGTCATTAAAATCAAGTCAAAATGTCAGTAATGAGCGCACGTCAGAACACAACAATAATTAGGAAAAAAAAAAGGCACTTAATTAAATGAGGAAAATAAATTCCAAAGCAATCATTTAATCCTAGTGCTGCTGTTAATTTTCAAGAAACTGTTGTCTTTCTTTAATGAAGGCCCATGACTTTTAATATGGTTAATATGGCTTAATATGGGAGTCTTATATTCAGATCCAACAAGGAACAGACCTAATCCCATACACAAGCTTTTGTCTTCAAAGAAAACTCTGCATTTCCTAAAATGCCAGAATGTTCCCACAGAATAAGAGCCAGAGAGAAGTCTTGATTTGAAATTCCACTTCAGTATTTCTGTGTGTCAGTACAACCCTCTAAGAATACATAATTATATTGGCCATATTTTTCTTAATTCTTTTTAAAAAGTTTGATAAGTTTCGTATAAATTAGTGATAAAGTTATATAGAAAAAGGTATGGTAAAGAGGAATGTTAATTAGGCACTACAATCAAGGGTGTCTGAATTATTTTTGGGTGAGTGCTCACTTAATGGGCAGCTATTCAACACTTTGTTCTACATTCAGTACTCGGCATTGGGCCCATGCCTCATTTACTACATACTACACAAATTTTTTTCCAAAGATAAAATTAATTTCTAATGTGGCTTTCTATAGTATTTATCACTATCATTTTCTAAGTTCTTGAGAAAAGTTAATAAATTTGTTACAATACTACTGTGAGATGAGCAGGCATTATTAGTCCCCATTTACAGGACAGGAAATGAAACAAACAGATCAAAACCAAAAACATCCATTAATCATAAGTAGCCAATCTGAAATACCTAGAGTTTGATTTTTCATAACATTTTGAATTACATAACACTAAAAGTGATCATTTTTATTTTGCAGCTCCTTGTATCACTCATTGCAGTTCTTTCCACTTTTGCAACAAAACAGGAAAGGAACATACATCGATCTTTCCACTACCTGATCACTGATTCATCCCCCACAAACAAAGTAATTCCACGCATTGTAGAGGAAAAGCTCCTTGGGAAATATTATGTACCCATGTTATTAAAAATTGTACAATCGTGCCCTAACAAAGAAGCAAAACAAAAATTCTTGTGCCAGCAATCTTAATCCTTCCACTTTGCCAGCATCCGCTGCCTAACTAGCATACTTCAGAAAAGGTGTTTTATTAAGTGATTTTAAGAATCAGACTGGAGTAAATGCTTGAGAACTGCTTTACATTTGAGATGGCTTTCTCCCTTTCCCCAGATACTTCCAGCAGAGCCTCCCAGCTCACTATCTCAGCAGAGAGGGAAGAATGAATTTGACTTCCCAGACATGGAGCAAGAACATACATAACTGGACGCATCCATGGGTTTTCTGCCTTTGGCTACTGGTCATTCTCCCATGTCTGCTGTCACACAGTTTCGTAATACGCATTTCTAAAACTGAATAACGTGGCAAAAGATTTTCACATATATACAAAAATTGTGAGGAATCTATCTAGCAGTTGGCTCCAAAAGATGAAGTTTAGCAAAAGATCTAAGCCAAGAGTACTGCAATGTATGTCAGACAGCCATATGAACAGAGCATAAAACCACTCACAACATAGCCTCACTCTCAACTACAATCTGATGATGACATTTTATAAATGTCAGATGAGAATCACATGGCCTTTTCCCAATCAATTAACAAATAGCGTTTTTTCATATTTTATTTTCCTGGTAAATAAGAGTACTCGAATTATGCCGAATACTAGTGCAATGGACATCAGAAGATGTCAGTATGCGCTTACTCAAAAGGAATCCTTATGGCCATCTCAAAATTATGATGGATGGATAATCACTAAAGATGAAGGAAGAGATGGTACACTATTGAGTCATGAAACAGAAAATTAAAACATGTAATAGCAAAGGATGAGAAACAAAAAGATGGAAAGCTTCTTCATTCACTGAATAAATGGCTGGCCTTGTGTATAACCATGTACGTATTAATAAAAATCTTTTAAGACTACAGTTAATAAATTACATTTAAACCATTTACTTCCACCAGTAACATTAGCTCTGTATCTTCATTATGCTAAACGGCAAACAGACAATTATGTGCCTGAGTTGGTACATTTTCATCATAATTCTGTATTACTGAACTACAATAACTAATTTTGTGAATATAAACCTCATAAAATAGTGCTATTCTATTTTTGTTTAAATAATTTTTAAAGTTAGAGTAGGAACCTCCCTCAATACTGCAACATCAAACCCATCACAGTCAGTCTTCCCACATTTTTTCTATTTAGGGAACTCTCTATTCATGCCGCTTCTAAAATTCATACATAGTCTCACCTCTTAATTGCACAGGCAGCTTGACTCTCTCCTGCTCTTTCTAGTGATTGTTCTCTATTTCCAGTATGAGCGTGTTAAAAACAGTCCTATTCATATTAGCCTCTATCAGCAAAAACGTTGCTTTTGAAACAGAGTTCCATTATGAAATGCTATAAATCCTATTCATTTGTGACCAAAATAAATTCTGCTTTAGTTAGGGGGTTACCACCAGACCTATTTTCAGTCAGGATAATTATTTTGAACTTTTAAGCAGCTGCCTGATTCATTCCTCTGTCATCTGTATCTAACAGTCATTCACTGCCTCATTTTCATTGTTATATTGAAATATGTTGGTGCCTGACATTACTTGTCCATTGTGAAAAAACAAAAGGTCATTTACTGTGAATTTCTCACTATAAACTAACAAAACTTTTCTAGATGACATGAGAGTGGAATGAACTTCAAAATACTCCAGCGCTTAGTGTTTATATGCCTTTTTCCATGTAAAGAGAGAGCATGTGAGAATTAACTTCACAGAAGTTCAAAGTTTTTTAAAAACATACAGCAATAAAAAATATAAATACTTTTTTAAAAAATTGTTTATGCTTTCATACACGCATATGCTCAAGTTTTCACATATATTCAGAAGTTGTCCACACAGTAACTTCTATGTGGACATTAGGCAATTTTTTGCCCTGACCACAGATCTCAGAAATTAAAGAAGCAACCTCTGGTTGATCAGCCCTTACAAGGACAACACACACTCAGTAAATTGGCTATAAATATACACAAATAAGTAGGTGTCCCTGTAATATCTCAACATTTTCAAAACCCTCTTCCTCCCTTTTTCTCATTATTTAGTTGAACTTTGCTTAAGAAACCTTAAATCTACAGTCCAAATGTCAGATCTTACCCCACGTTGCTCGACACCACGTGATTTGTACAAAATACACAATGTAAATTGAAGTTGAGATGTTTCCACTTTGCTGATATTCTTTGCTGTTCCCCAAACAATTTTAACATGTTAGTCCTGAGAACTAAAATTTCTTACAGCAAATAAATCCAGAGCACTTTCAGCAAAACTGCACTTCAGAATGGACAGAAATGATACATGTCGTATACTTCACTGTGCAGTCTCCTCTATTGCGAACTCATGAATTACAACAGATACTTGTATTGTAAAAAATATGATATGCTATATCACCATGCTTGCACAATGGACAGTAGAATCCTTTTCATTACAACTTTGAAAGGAAGATATAAACTCCTTTTCATTTAAAATACCATCAGACATACTCAAAGTAAAACTTGTTTATTTACATAATATTCTCACTGCTTTTTGCCCATGCTATGAATTGAGTGTCAACCAGCAAAAAAAAAAATTAATGGAATATTAAAACTGCATTTACAAGTGAGATTACATATCTATAATATTGCCTAATCCAGCCTACACAGCCTTTAAAACAGAAGGAAATACCTCAACCCTGAATAGAGAGTAAAGTACAGATCAACAAACGATAAAAAATAAACCCGGATTCTTTTCCCCACTTCCTACACGTTTAGCTAGTAGGGCTGGCAGTTAAGCACGTAAACTAATAAACTGTTTGGTTAAACTAAGCAAATGGAAATAACAGAGGAAGGAAAAACAGAGCCTAAAGGGCTGTTCTTCTCAAGCCCAAAGCAGTCACCCACTCTTCAGAACAGATTTATTCTTTGCCTGAGAGAGGAAATGTTGGCCACCATGGCAAGGCTCACTGAACCCTTTCTGAAAGTGACTTGGAATATTTGATTTCCACCTGAAACAGCTGCCAGAGATTCAAAGAAAAATTCTATTTTCCTTGCACCTTTCTATAATCCAAGAACTAGATTCAGCTGTGCTTTCATTAATTCATTACTTTTTAGGCCATGGAAAAAAGGACGGTTAACTGAAATGCACAAACACAACAAACCTCTTCCTCATTTATTTGTTTGTTTCAGATGAGTAGCTTAATAAAAAACGATAGATATCACTACTTTTTGATAGATAACAGGCACAAAGTTTTTGACAACCCTTTTCTAGGAACTGGATTCTCACATCAGAAGGAACAGCAAAACGTGGTGAATATTGACAGTTGCTTTGCTCTTGGTATTTAAAAAATACTGATTGTATCACCTCTATCTGACCTTCATAGATCATGTATTGTGGTAGGCAATCCTTGACAAGGAATATGAAGATAGTGCTGACCCAACAATCAAAATAGAGTAGGACATGAGAGAGAAACACAGATTCTTAAAAACCTTCCCCCGACCCCTCCCTTTTCCCAGGCTCAGCTTTGCTACCCATTTCTCTCCCTTGCCCCCTCAGCAGTGCAGGGGGATGGGGAATGAGGGTTCTGGTCAGTCCATCCCACATTGTCTCTGTCGCTCCTTCCTCAGAGGAGGATGCTCACACTCTGTCCCTGCTCCGGTGTGGGTCCTCCAGCAGGATTCTCCCTGGCTGCACGGCACTGCCTGACCTCTCACCATGGGCTGCCGGGGAACATCTGCTCCAGCCACCTCCTCCCCACCTTTCCTCACTGACCTACGTGTCAGGTGCCTTGTTGTCTCTCTCACATCCCACTCCTCTCTACACTGATGGTGTTTGCAGCAGGGGTTTTTTTCCTCTCTTAAATATGTTATCCCAGAATCGCTACCACTATCCCTGATTGGCTTGGCTGTGGTCAGAGATGGGTCCGACTTGGAGCTGGGGAAGCTTCTAGCAGCTTCCCACAGGAGTGCCCCCCTTTAGCACCAACCCACCACACAAACACAATACACTTCCCTAGGTTAATTTCATTTTTCTTTTCCCACCATTTGGTCTACTCTTCATTCTAATAATGACCACCCTTCATCTTCTCTTCATGAGCCATTCCTAGTGCCATGAAAAGCTTTAACACTTGAAAATCTGTCTACTCATATTTTCTAAAATCCATGGAGAAATGCTACCTATTTCTACTCAACAATAGAATTCTAAAATTCTGCTTTCATTGAAGAGAAAAATGTGAGACTTTTTTCCCTTTTAAGATTTTTCTGCCCATATTTTGCATTGCTTGTCATTTTTCCAAAATTATTCTGATGGCTGTGACATTTCCTTAAGGGGGTAACACAGTAAAGCACATTCATTTAATCATAACATAAAAGGACAAATCAAATACATATATATTACTTGTCTACCACTGTATCTTCATACTCCTGGACAGACACATTTTTCAATTTTCCCTTAATGTCTTGTTTGCCATTGTATCTATTTTGCTAATGTATACTGCTGCTCTTCGACCTCACAAACTTTGCTCTTCCATTTTATGTCAGCATTACTCTTTATATCACTTTAAATTGCACTTTGCTGTCGATGGCTTATATTTCTGGAACAATACACACAATTCAAGCTAAGACATAGTGACAATAAATTAATATCAAGGACTTACAGGACCCATACAATATGCTGAAATTGAGCTGCTAGCCAATCAGAAAGCTGAACTTGAGAATGTCCATATTTAAACCAATATAAGATTTCTTAAAGTTCATATAATCCACATCTTTTTCATCATTTTGAAATAGAAATGACCCTCATTTATTAAAATGATCCTATAGAGCCCCTCACTCAAGGGGCCCCGCAAGGCCTTCAGAACACTAATTCCCAAGCTGAACACCTTACCGACCGCTCTCGTCTTTTACAGAAGTGTGTGGTAGGATCACGTGGTTCAGGACCTGACACCGGAATAGCGTATCTCACAATAACCAGACAGTTGCACGAGGTGTTTAGGCGGCAATAATGGAAAAGGCTAAACTACCCTGACACGCTTCATATTTGCCAGTGGAGTAAAGAACCCAGCTGACATGGAATAATGACTAGTTTGCACAAGAGCTACTAAAGGAACCAACACAAATTCTCCCATAAACCGGAAGTCATGTATTGAAGTCAGGCTGTGGGGACAAGATTCTATTTCAATTGGTTCAAGATTTCACTACCAATCTTTCCTTGAAGTTCCACGGATCAACAGTTCTCTCTCTTCCCTGGGAAGTGAGCACGGGAAGCAATGAAACTGTAAAACCACCACAAAGGTTTTGTAAAGGGAGACTGATGGATCCTTTCCTATTCCTTTTGCTTCTTACAACTCCAGTCTTGGGGAGCTCTAAGGCCTCCCCAGGTGTCTGAGCAGTGACAGCTCCTGCCTTTGTGGACACGTCAGGGAAACACATACACAGCGTACTGTATACACCGCACAAGGATTCAAAAAGTATTCATCCCTTTGAACCCCAGCTCAATTTATGGACAAATTAAAATATCCTCTATCTGTAGATGTTTGCATCGGTTTCCTTCTCATTTCAAAAACTGCTTCACACAGGGGCTAGAGTCCCCTACAAAGCAACGTATTTTTTCTGAATGACTTCTCCAAGCCATCTAGCCTCTCTCATTCTTGCTTCATCAAGCTTCTCAAAATTAAGAGTTCTATAAATAACTATAATTTATACTGGTTTAAATATTATACTAATAGGAATTTTATGGTAATACTACATATCTTACTCGCAATATAAATAATCATATAAAAAATAATTTTGGGACCTGTGGTGATGAAGGCCTTGAATTCAGACTTTAATTTGCATACATTATAATGTATGTTTATCTATTGTTTTCTTCTCCTTAGGAGTTAGAAAGCCAGTTTGTCCAGGGCCATCTTCTTTTGACTTAGGGTAATATATCTAAATGTCACAAAAATAGTCACAAAATTAACTTTGTCCCTTTTGGCAAACTTCATTAAATAGTATTTCTAAGAGGATGCCAGTCAGTAAATTCACTGATATATCTTCAAAAGCTATCAGAGATAGCAATTAATCCTCATATTTTTTAAAAAAGTGTGGTTTACTAAACAAACAAACAAAAAAAAACCACTCTTTTTTTTTTTTTTAAGTACATTTATGGAAAGGTTCTCCAATTCACAGTAAAGTCTGAAAAATAGCAGGCAGCAAAATGGTTTCTTTAGCCTGCCCAAAAATGCTGCAAGCCAACCTAGCATTTGGCAAATGAGTATGCAGAGCCTGGGGTGAGATCATAATACTTTATTAGGAGCTTCAGATTCTTGGTGTGGTTATTGTTTTAATTCTCTGGAAGGCAACAGTTGGTTTGTGCGGTTATTTTAGCTCAGGGCAAAGACTCTTTGTCTGTTGCTCTTCATATGTTCTGAGTTGGTAGGTTTGTTGAGGCTAATCTTACCTCAAACCATCCTAGAATTGTCTGATTTAAACTATAATCTGTTCCACTCTTTAAACACTAAGAAGATTTCTTTTTAAATAGAATTTATGTATATAAGCCCATATATTCAAAAGACAATGTAAGTCATTATTGTTACTTTATTTATATATAATAAAAATTGCTTCAGTCTGTATCAAAGTCAATCACTGTTAGATATAATTGGTGGAACTCATTATTTTAAGTCAAGCATGACAGTTTTACAATTACAATATGTATTTAGTTTAAATTAATGCTGTCCCAAAAGGAAACATGAATACTACAAATCACCAGCAGAGCATCTAACTGCTGGTACACATCGTGCAACTCAACTAAAACAAACACCTTTTCAATAGCTAAAATATATTGTTTATGCCCTTTAAGTTTCAACATAATTTTTAAATATCTGGAAAATCTCTGCTAACAGTTTTATTAAAAGTGCTACCTGCTATTTATCTTCTAAAATCCTCTCCTTGGAATGTTCTTGAGTGTGATTTTTCTCTAAGTATAGCAAGTCTGCCACCTAGTGCTTTATGGTGGCCTCCAGTACACGTTTTACTTGATAATTTTTATTGCATTTTTTGTTTTTTAATAATAGATATCTTGTTCTAATTCCATGAATGCATACATGCATGTGTGTCTACATGCAGAGAGATTAAAAACAGATTGTTTCTTCTTGCTTATGTGTTGCATTATATGTTTCAGCTAATAGACCATATGCACATTTCTTGACTATCATACAACCATGTGCTCTTTTGCTGTGAGATCTGATCGGTCTCAAGTGGAAAGTGGAAAAGGTAAACCCTGTAATTTATTTTACTAAAAAATAAAAGAAACATGAAAAGAAAAGAAACTTGAGCAACCTGGTTTCCTGGAAGGTGTCCCTGCCCATGGCAGGGGGCTTCGAACTAGATTATATTTAAGGTCCCTTCCAACCCAAACCATTCTGTGATTCTATGAAAAAGAAAAAAAGATATCATGTCGCTATAGTATGAGAAATATTAGGGAAGCCAATGTTTCCCTGGCCCAGTGCAGCTTTATATTGCGTCTCTTATTCAGTGAGCCACCGCAGCATGGTACCCCCACCACTGAAGACAGGCACACCTTGGGACAGGCTCTGAACTAAATCCTGCTGAGATTACCTGCTTGGAATGCCAGGGCAGCACTTCTTGGGAAGGGGCAAAATAGCAGTGGCACCCTACATGGAAGACAAATGCTGGGGAGCCATGAGGAAAAAGAATCATAAATAGATTCCAGTCCAAAACCAAATCCAAGCAGCAGGGCTGCAGCAGCCCAAGCAGCAGGTTATGGACAATACCAATTTGCCACTCACAAACTGAGAGCAACCAGAGCAAAGCATCATTCCAGACCCAGCACCTATCAGGCCCTAGAACCATTCTCTTCACAGAGGTTGCTGATGTCCACTCTTCTGTGAAGATGACTACCTCTGTTTCTGGCCCTTCATTCTGCCAGATTATTGCAAGGCAGCTAGACCACAGAGGAAATCTGGCAGAGTATTTAGAGAGATTTCTTTGAATGGTTTTAATTTCCCCCTTATTATGAAATTATAACATTTGTGACATAATAACTGTACTGAAAATTGGCTTGTATTAGAACTTTGACTATGAATAGTCCCAAAAAAATGCGGGGTGGGCAGGGGGAAGAGATTCAAATAATAAGGAAACACCAGGTGGGATCAACTATCAGACCACATTCAATAGGTCAGATTAAGCCTAAACTGTTTTTAGCAACATGATTTTGGATTTATTGTCTGACCCTTTTGCTCTGAGACAGTATTGAACCAACGTTACTAAAAAGTCATTAGAGGTAATATGTTGTCATAAACTGTCTACTTTTAATAATCTGTTCTCTATCAAACAATCTTTCTAGTTACTACTAGAGCAAACAAAAAGTCAGAAAGGAAAAATATAAAGGAACAAATCAGTACTAGGGCCTTTACCACAAAGCCCAGATTTGGCTTTTGAAGTAAATAAAACTTCTTTTCTTACATTTACAAAGTGACATAAATTTTAAATAAATGGGACACAAGAACTAAGTGTTTAGTTCTGTTTCAGGCACTATATATATTGCAAAACAACATAATTAAAAATTTTTAGATTATAATAAAAATTTACTGTAAGAAATGATAAAGACTATAGGTAAGGACTAGCACTTTCATTTACTCTGCCCTTTTTGAAGTCCTGGTGGGTCAGCAGTAATAGGGCTAATGCAGCTCCAGGACTAGAATCCTTATGAGGTTCTACAGCCAGAAGCAAAAAAGTCTTTCTTCCACAGTTCCCTGCACAGACACTAGATATTATCTTGAGAGTTTTCACTAAATGTACATTTCATGCTTCCTCAAAGATTTTGGACATGAAAGTATCATTCTTCATCTTTGTGAGTTGCTGACATACTGAGAGAACTGCTTATTGCTATCCTTTCTGTATATATACACCAAGGAAAGAAGCAATAGTGTTATGAGCTATAATGATTTTATGGCTCAGAGTTAGGAATGGCATAGTAAAGCCATAAACCAATTATTCAGGTCACTCCCCAAAAAGTTGTTACAAAATATTTAGTGGCTCACATGCAATTACATATTTTTCCTGCAATGTACCTTAAGTAGAAAAAAAAATAAAAAGCTAATAAAATATATCCAAAGACCATTTTTTAAAAAAACCTTATTAATATTATTTTCCTACTAATCGTTATGTTGGACTTTTTTAGTGCTAAACATCTGAGAACTCAGCAGTGTTTCCTCTGGCTTTCCATTTTCACCCACCATGTCCACAAGGTTGACTAGAAAAGGCCAGTGGTGCCAGTGCTCTGTTGTACACTGACCCTTAACGCTTCTGGAGATGGGCCTACCATCTTCCCTTTTTGCATGCTTCATCCCAGAAGAACATTTGAAATAGTGGCTGATGGGTCACTGTGTGAAGCCATCCACAAACAACATTTCATAAGACACTGAGGTGAAAGAAAGATTAGAAAGAGATGTGGAAGGAAATACAAAAAACCTAGGCAAACGGTCAAATTTTGTACATTCTTTCAGCCTCTTTTGTGTAGATATTCATGCTGCCTCTTTTTAAAGGCTATAAATCCAACAAATATCTCCATCAGAGACATATATTCTTGTGAAGTTGTGGAATAAATGATCAATACATAAGTTTTAATTTTATAAAAAGCCATCAGTCATTCAGCCCCACACCACTACTCTTCTTAAATGACCCATTCCTCCTGACCTCTATTCATTCATGGATTCTCTAACCCTTCTCAGAGGTCATGTTTTAATCTCTCCCTAAGTTATATGCAGGCCTGCTCTGCAGCACAGTAAACACTATAGCATTACCCTGCATACATAACACACTTCTGAATGCAGAAGGCAAGCTTCCACTTCTTTTGGAGTTCACAGATAGTGACTACGGAGTTCAGTCTGTGACTACAGAGCCATGAAACTGCCTGTCCAATCCAAACGCCAGATTAATCAAAATTGTTAATTTATTTTAATTTTATTGCAATGTTATTACATTCTTCTTGTGTATGGCTGAGAAAAATCTTCTGAAACACCAGAAAGTTTCATACACTCTACTGTGCTGCTCCGTAACCCACTACTGCTGCCTATTTGAAAAAAGCAACCAATCTGCAGAATCTAAAGGAGTAGCTACTTGTTTCCTCTGTTCATTGTCAATGGCAGTACATGGAAATAATAAAAAATGCGTCTAAATATTTTTTTAAAGGGTGAAAAGGAATAAAACCATGTAAATACACATACGTTTTTCAAATGCAGTTTCTAAGCTGGCTACAAGCTGGTCTTAGCCTGGAGTTCTCTTGGTGGAATAGATACCTCTTGAGTGTTCAACTCGTTTAGAAATTCTAACAACTGTGCAGGCAAACAATACAACTTACAGTCAAAGAACTGATTTGTTGTAAGCTTTTATGTCTCTGCATGTAGTACAATTAGAATCTATCAGCTGTACTTCTTGTTTGAAGTGCAGCATTGGAACTGTGACATTCAAAGTCATGTACATAAAACAGACATTTTGGAAAGTTTTTGACTTTCCAAATCTAAAAGAGGCTTATGAAGAAGAGTATCACATCCTTTCAAAGGATGTGATTGTCATAGCAAGCCTATAATACACTCTCAGTATAGTAACATGTCATGAATTGTAAATTTAAAATCTCATTTTCTCTAGAACACCAGTTTAACTATTCCTCCATTTATGATTTCAAGCTTTGTGTCTGCATATAACCCAGGTCAGAATCACAGAAGTGGCACTGGTCCCAGTGATTCCTCCCAATCAGCCCGTAACCATCTGGCTTTCCTGCATGTTTCCTTGCACCCTGGAGCACCGATTTTGATAGCAATGTATTTTCTAATGCTGACATGCGAAGAGCTAATCGAGCAATTTGGATTCATACTTTGCTATCTAGGTGTCACTGTTACACATCGCACTGGCTGAGATACCAATGAACAATAACATCAAGTACAACTGCATCATGACTAAATGTTATATTTATGCTTTGTGCACATGCATAAGTCAGCTGCACAACCACCTCTGGCCTCAACTCAGAATTCATTTATATTAACTGAATCAGCTTCCGATCATTCACAAAAAGATTGGCTTCTAAAAGAAAGGTCTAGGGATACAGAGCCTCCCGACCAGAAAGAGACAATCCAGAAGCAGATTTGTACTCAACCTACAAGAATATTTACAGACAGACAAAAGTAGTGGTTTTTAAATTCATGAAGATTTCTTTTGTATTCATATTCTTCTTTTTATTTTATATAGAAAAATTTTTGATAATCTTATCTCTGATATTCCTAAACAATGGCATGTCAAACAATGGCACATCCTGGCATTCTTCAGCCTGGAGAAGAGGAGGCTTAGGGAAGATCTTATTGGTCCCTACAACTCCCTGAAAGGAGGATGCAGAGAGGGGGTTGGTCTCTTCTCCCAAGTAACAAGTAATAGGACAAGAGGAAATGGCCTCAAGTTGTGCCAGGGAAGTTTTAGATGGGATATTAGGAAAAATTTCTCCACTCAAGGGCCATCAGGCATTGGAAGGGGCTTCCCAAGGAGGTGGTTGAGTCACCATCCCTGGACATATTTAAGATACATGTGGATTTGGTGCTCAGAGACATGGTTTAGTGGTGGACTTGGCAGTGCTGGGTTAACAGTTGGACTCTATGATCTTAAAGGTGTCTTCCAAACTAAACAATTCTATGATTCAAACACTTTTGGCTCAAGAAATCTTTCCTCTCATGAAGTTCCTGAGCTGCAAATTGTGGGCTGTAAAGAGGGAAATATTACTGTATGTTTGTCCATTTGCTATACTCTCTCCCTGGCATTCATATTCAGTCACTACCTTCAACAGGGTACTAGAATAGATAGACCATCATGCATCTGCTCCTGCATTCTTACACATTCAATATTTTCCTAATTTTTGTCTGTGAGGGTTGTTCTCATCCTCTTACTCTCAGTTTGCTCTGTTGTGTGCTTTTTCAATCATACAGTGAAGTCACGAAGAATGGAATAATTTAAATAGAAGCAATGGGTGACGACTTTCACACAATCTGGATAATACTGTATTGCACACCCTGTCTATTATGAATTTCCTACTCTACTTATACTATGTTTTGATAATTTAAACAAAGTAGAAGAACTACTAATGTCCAGTGCTTCCCTGGTTTGAAATACCATATTAGAATGAAATTTGATATTTGATTAACTGCTTGTTATCTCTACAATTCAATGGTTTGCTACTATCTGTGTTTGTTATCCTTTTGGCATAGTATATGTATTTAGATTAAATCCCTGCAATGTTTCAACATGCTACTTCCTATATAAATCTCATTCTTTTTAAATCATGCTAGATCTGCCTGTAATTTTCCTGTGTTTTCATTTGTGCTTATATTAGTTCTCCAATCATGACACGATCCATGTCCAGCATTAATATTCTGCTTACTCTGCTACAACAATATGAAAGGAAACAAATAACAAAGAAACTAAAACAATCTGTGCTATCCCACTGCCTGACTGTACTAAGTTTAGGTTTTACATAGTATCTTAAACAGCCTATTGATCAACGCCAAATTGTCATCCTCAAGCCTAGGAGAGGGAACAATGACAGGTAAGAGGGAGGAGAGGACTAGGCAAGCATTAGGCAAGCTAGAAAGATATGGAAACAGCTGAATTTTTATAGGGCAGTGGGTATTCACAATATCACAAGTTGCAGAAAGTTTCTCTAAGGCAACAAGCATTCTCAATCCACATCCTGCTGTTAAAGAGAAATTGAGGTCATGCAGTATCACACAAAAGTTAGCCATAAACTCAGGATTGAATTCTAAGGTTTTGGCTTATAAAAGCATTTCAATTCAGGAATAGTATTTACTCAAGTGAAAAAAAGATAAAATTTGAACACTTAAAATGGCTAAACTCAAGCATATGACTAAAAGCTTTCCTGAAGAAGATCCCAACCATACAACAAATTATTAGTTGTATTCCTATTTTGGTACCATTCACTGATTTTGATTTTAAGTGGTAGAAACAAATGTACCTAGAATTTTAATTTTCATAAACTTATGCTGCTCATAAATATATACAATTTGTTCTTCCTCAGTATTTTCCTCCCTCCTGAGCAATAACTATTCCTGTGCTGTAAAAAATAAGACTGTTTTTCACTTCAAGAGAAGCAAACCAACAATATGAGCGTATAAAGAGAAAGTTTCTTAAATAATAATAAGCACAGAAAAATACTGTCCAAATGCCTGTCTTGTACAGAAGTGAAACATTTTCTCATACAAGTTATAGTCCGTGGTAAAGCCATATTCTAAAATATTTGTATAGATAAGAAATTGGAGCATCTCTTTATGACATATATATATTTTAATACATGATTTAGCAGGTAATGGACTGTGCTGATAAGCAATACTCACTGAAATGTTAGGTCAGTCAGTTATCCACAGATTAACAAATTATTTCCCATTATGATGCATCAGCCACTAAATTTATGAAATACAGAATTCTATTATTTCAAATTAGCACAGGCTCCTTACAACCTCCAGATGAAATAACTCTGAAAATCATTTATCTATGATATTTTAAATTACTGGAAGTATTAAAAGCATGTTTATCATTCCACAACAAGATCCTTAAAATATTTTGAAATCTGACAGAAGACAAATAATAGTAGTGAGTTAAAGGTGAAAGGTTATCTTGAATATAGTACAATTTGTCTCCAAAATGATTTATAGACCCAAGCTGCAACATGATAGCAAAAAAATAAGGTTTTTCATGGAGGTGCCTGAGGTCTACAAATCTCATTACTGTCATTTCGTTTCCATCTCTTAAATTTAATAACATTTATTTTAAAGGACAAAACAAACGTTGATACACATATCCAAAATAGCCTACATAGCACTCTCTTTGTAGTATGAACTTCTCATGTACTCATTAACAGGATTTCAATCTACAAAATTTATAGATACAAAAATTAATTCTTCTAAATACTGAAATTTCTGTTTTGAAATAAGAAAAATTTCTTATGCAAAAAACAAAGGGAATTGAATTTATTTGATCAATGGTATTTTAATAGTTTTAAAAAGTATTTTCAACTTGGTCTAGTCTATGTAAACTGTCTACAGTGTCAACAGTGTCCTCAAACTACAATATTTAAAAATTATCTTCCAGTTTAAAGTATTCTATTTCAACTTAAATTGTCATTGAAAAAAAAACAAAACAAACAAAAAAGCCGAAACCAACCCACAGGAAATTTCTTTAATAACTGGCAAGAGGAATAAACGTTTTAGGCCCAGGGATATGTCAGCATCTGTAATATAGTATGTGTCAATTTTCTTCTGTAAAACATACCTTGCAGATGCAAACCATTTAAGGTAGAAATGAAACATTTGTTTATTAGGTAAATGATGCCTTAAAGAGATTCTAAAACAAAGCTTTCGTGTACGTTGCAAAATGAAATGCTAAAAAACAAGGCCCAAGATCAGAATGGATGCTATAAATATGTGCAGATATGTCTTTATGTAAATTAAAGTTTGAGGTAGGGACGGTGTTAGGAAACAATAGACAAATGGATCCAGTTGTCTGACATTGAGCAGGTATGTGGAAAAGTCACAAAAGGTAAAACAGTGTTCTCCAACACCATGTATGCTTTTATGATGATTAAAATTACTATTTAACATCGATATTGGCACAGCAAAATTGACACAGCTCACTAAGGGATTTCTGCACATGGGTAATAAGCATTCCCATTGCTTCAGGTCTTTCACTATGACTATCAGAAATGTAATGCTTTCAAGTAAATCTGCCGGAGGCACCTTTTCTACAACAATAAGGACATGGAGACAACACCCAGTATCGTTTTATGACACTCTGGAGAGCAGCTGTGCATCATGTCCCTAGGAGGCACACTGGCTAAACCATTCAAAAAGTCCCCAGGAAATGCTGCTGTTTAGCCTATTTGTATTTCTCCACCACAAATTCTGTCTTTTAAACAATAACACAACCACTTATTCCTTTTGTTCACATGTTGAGATACAGAGAATAACCCAATGGCCTGGTCAGTCCCTCTAACCTATGCATAAGGAATCAACTTGTAGTAGACTTAGAGCTGCAGTCTTGTGGACAAAGTAACAGAGGAGCCCAGTGGGGCGTTTCGTTTTTTAGTCAAAATATCAACGTGCCCAACTTCAGAAAATCTTAGGAGAAATATTTTGGTTTTCCGAGGAAATACGTAAACAGCATTTAAGTACTGAACATTAAAAATGTAAGTACTCACAGTAACATGTTCCCCTTAGCGGATTTCCAAGATACCGATTTTCAGAGTCACAGCTGCAGGGGGGGAACAGACAAAAACAAACATTCCCATTAAACACAGTACAGTTTTAATAAAAATGCAGGTAGTTTAGTTATTCCAAATAGCATGAGTTTCATTACTAGTAGTGTAAATACAAGAAAATATAAAGTATTTTATATACTTCTAATTAGGATGCTCTACTTTTCAGAGGCACCTCTTTCTCCTCTCTCCTTAGAAATGAAACCAGGAGTGACTAGAACCTTGAATAAGGCACTTGCATCTTGCGCTTAGAGTCGGTGCCAACTGTAGGACTTAGAGCAGGTGACAAGTCCCCACTAATGAACAAAAGAGAGCCAAGCAGGGAGGCCAAGCACTGGATCTCTAACTATGCATGCAGCGACAGCTTACTCTCTGGGTTGGTTTTGATCTGGCCTTCTCCAAGACAACAGCTGAGCATCCATCGAGGATCACTGACTGCATAAAATGTTCCCAAACATGTCTCCCTCTAACACCCACAGTCCTGAAACACTATGAGACCAGGCTTTGCATCCTCAGATACCTTCCACATCTCTTCATGCCACCCCTTTGTCAATGGAACATACGCTCTCCATTTCCAGCCACACAAACACCACTATGGTAGGCTGCAATACATCCAACTCTTCAAATGAAACAAAAAAAAAACCAACCAACCAAAACCCCAAAATACCCCTAAGCATAAAATAGACTATATTTTCACAGCAGCACAAAGGACCTAGCGGTGATCCAAAGCTATGCTCTCTGCTCTAGAGAGGCTAGTCCTAAGCTATGTACCTGCAACTAGATAATGCCAACCCGCTCTGGGCCCAGAAATTATACGCAGCACTATAAGCACAGCAGTGCCTCAGCTGCTCAGCTTCTCTGAACTTGAAAGGGAATCGCTTCTCTTCGTTGACCACCCTAGGGGACTAGGTGAAATTTAGGCTGAATGTAACGTCCTGATGCTGCTGACAAGATGTGTGCATGATAAGACCTGGAGAAATCTTTCTTAGTGATAAGATATATATGGTTATTTTCAGAGACGTGAAATACCCAGAATTTCACAGTGACCAAATTGAGTTGTATAACATTTCTCTAAAAATGCCAAGTACCTTAATAGACAATTATCTTGCTTTTGGTTTTCTTGGCTATTCCCCATAAGTCTCCAGCAAAATTATAATTTCCTATTAAATACACAGAATGATTCATAAAACAAAGAGAAAGCTTACTGCTGACTACTAAATTCCATATAAATATTTTCCCAGAGGAAATCTGGATCATTTAATAACGTGGACTACCTTTTCTTTAATTTTTTTCTAAGGAATTAAATTGCAGGAGATTTGTATGTGTTACTTTATTTCTAAGTAATGTTAAAAAACTTTCTAAATTCAACAAGTTGCAGACTGTAGAATAATGTTTGCATTTCTGTCCATCTCTTCAATAATTTCCAACTGGCGATTCTTAACATGCTCATTTTTATAAAAAAAAAAAATTAGGCAGAGAATCTCCCTGACCCTTTGTTACAATATCCTGAAGAACATAATCAACAGTAGCACTAAAATGGGAAAAGTGGAAAAAAACTCTGCCTTTGCCTACTCCTGGTCTCACGTGAGTGGGAAAACTCTTTGCACGGTCAACTACACAGATATTCAGCATGGGGTTTTTTTAATATAGCAAAACTTGTGCTTAAACTGCAAAAAACATATACTTTAAGTGCAGCACACAATTTCTGGTCTTGTCCACACAGACACCCTGGCCCTGCAGTTGTTTCCATAATATTTAGAAAAGGGACTGATGCTGAATTCTCTCTTGCATGTACTTATAAAGGAAAGAAGAAAAATAATCTCAAATAACAATACTGGACTGGCTGACACGCTTTTTTCTAAATATCACAAAACACTAAATTCTTCAAATAACAGCTCATTACTTAAACAGATTAGCCTTGTAAAAATAGAATCGTGTCTAAAAGTGTCTTTAGATTGGCAATCTTGGAAGAAAGAGCTAAGGGAAAAGGCTCATTTATGAATAAAGAGTTTAAAAGGATTTCCTTTTCTTTCCTCATATGTAATATTGTCACACAAACGAGACAGTATATCATGAAACAATTCATAATAACATAATAGAGATTATTGTAAGAGGGAATTTTTTTTCTTTCTGACTTGTTTCAAAGGCAAAGTAGAATACTAAATACACACAGTATTCAGAATAGGCTGGGGTTTTATACCACAACACAAAAATATATATAAATAGCTGTGTATTGAGGGTCAGCGAAAGATATTTGCCCTGTCACACACTGACGATGGCAGTGATTTATGTACAACATGGAAGAGCAATGTCCGACCACCAGTAACAACAAACTGAACAACTTCCCATCAGAAGAAACTAACCAAATTCTGGTGTGAACTCTTGCCAGCTACAGCACTCACCTGTGGTGATCTGACGCAGGGTCTAAAAGAAGCTTAGTTTGCTCCTGACAAAAAACAGGCTTTTAATTTTTTTTTAAAATCTTGAAAAACTTAATAAAAAAAGAAAGCGTTTGCCATCCAGCTTTCCTTTTCCATTCAGCTACCCTTCTGTTCAGATGAAACCATCTCCTGTGAATCAATTACAGAACCCAGGGATTTCCACATTACATAGACCTATCTGGTATTTTTATTTCTATTTCTATCACAGAAAAAAAAAAAAAATATATGAAGTCCTAAAATAAAAATATCTATAAAATCTATCTAATGTATCGCAAGTTTCACTACTTAAAAAAACACACAAAAGAATGGTTAATGAAAAAATTACTAGGTATGGAATATTTTTAATACAAAAGTATTCATAAGTATTCATTCAAATCCAAATAATTACTAATTCCCTGACAATTACAGAATTGACCTTGAAGAATCTTGAAGAGAAAATGGCAATGCAATTTTACAGCTAGCCATTTCAGTTGTTTCAGCGTAATGCATGATGAAATGATAAAATACGCATAATGAAAAAAGAACATTGAATTACACCACAGCAAAGTATTTTGGTATATTGTCACATGTATTACACTCTCTGTATTTGGGAGCCTTACAGAAGACATTGTACTCCAGGAGCTAGTGATCTCGCAAGATCTGATCTACTAGTCGTTGCCCGTCAGGTTTGGGAAGCCCGTCTGCGAGCATGAGCAGCCGCTGTAAGGGAAGGTGCCGGAAGGCCTGGTGCCAGCCCATGCTGTGCGCTGGTGACTGCTGTCACACAGAACCTTCCAGATTGTCAAGAGAAGACACGTGGGTTTGTTTTTACACAGGATACAAGGCACCACGGTATGGGAGGGAGGAGAAACCTCTCCAGGGAAGGGATCTGTGCAGTATAGCGGGGGAAAATCCACGCTGGGTCCATCCGGTGCAAGTTCATTATGCCATTTGTTGCCAGGCCTGATTGAGATACAGACGGAACTCTGCGCCGCCTCTCTCACGCTTCCTCCTCTGTCCCCTGGTGCAGAACACTTTCATAATGTATATTAGGAACAGCATGAGGTGGATTTCTAACTAGTTAGGGAGGCTTGCTTTAATTTAAATGAAAGATGCTTTTTAAACACTCAGTTTTCAGCAGAGTGAAAAGATGAAGCTAATAGGATTAGGACTACATCTAAAATGGTTCACGTGAGTATGTCAGCTGGGTCTTGAATAAATTCAGTTCTGTCTTTTAATCCTATCCTATTTCATTAAGCATACGTATTGCTCTGCATTAGTCACTAATTATGGTTCCAAATGACAAATTTTCCTATTCGCTGAATTATTTCCTTATGAGCTTTACTCATTGTAGTAATTCTTGTACTTTTTCCAAAAGCTAGCACATATATGACCATATGTGAGGCATAATATATGCCTCGTATCTGTGAAATGGGAGCTACACTCATCATTTTATGTGCCACAGGGCTATGATCATTTGCTTTAAGTGGTAATAATGAATGAGCAGTTCCACTCTGGCATGCCTCCAAAGACACAGCTCCCATTTACAAGGACAAATGGAGGAAGGCTGCTACCAGGTTACCTACAAGTTCCACAGTTTGTTCCAATACAAAAGTATTCAATTCATCAAGCTCACTGACCTTGTGATGGCCTGCTATTAGCAGTTATTACCCATCCTCTCCCTCAATTATCCTTTCAAAACTGAACCATTTTCTTTTACTATTTTTTTTTCCTCCCCATGTTTCCAGGGAGTGCAATAAAAGTTATGGACAAAAGCATTAAAAAAACCCAAAACCACCTTTTCCCATGTCTTTAAGAGCAAGCAAATGACAATTTCTATATTTCTCTTTAAATACCATAGATGTAACCAAGAGTACATGCTTTCATAAATATTCACAAATTTGGGTTTTTTCTTTCAATGAATGAATAGCTTTTTTGTAAGACAGAATTTACAAATGGCCCTCTGTTGAAGCTTAGCAATTTACAGGATAACCACATTTCATATATCCACATGCTCCAACCTTAAGAAAGCTAAGGAACTCGCATGTCTGATTTCATTGTGCCTACTGGTTATCTCCCTTAAGGAAGGGTATATCTTCAAGCTTCTCACCTAAAGAAAACTGTCAGCATATAACACCAACCTAGATCTATTGCTTTCTAGACCACTGATTTGATCAGGTAGAAACCTTCTTATAACAGTTCATCTCACCTTTGATAATGAAGACAGGATTTTCTGCAGTTCTGCTGCCACCACTACTTTGCCCAGATTCTCAGCATTGCATCTACAAGAGGTTCTTGAAATATAGACTAATGGACTTAAGACTATTGCTGGGCCCTGACTGGTGGCTTGCCCTGGCTTTTTAATGAGTAAGAATATCTTCTCGGACTACTGTTCAACTTGTGCTCAACACAGTTCTAGCTTTTACTTCTCATTCTTTTCCCTATCTACCCAAAGGCCTTGCTCCTGATGTCCACCATCACCGATTCCTGCTCCTGATCTCCTTATCCCAGCTCCTGATCTTGCACACCAGGCTCCTGTTTTCATTCTACTTTCCTGGTAGCACCAGCACCACCCGGTATGATGCTATGGGGTTTATGAATAGTTGAAAACTATTTAACATAACATAACATGGTTACTTGGGACACCTTGTAACCAGAGTTCAAACAGTATTTGTAAAGCAGAACTTAAGACTTCCCTAGTCACATGGTTAGACCTGTGGCATCATAAGCTGACTGTGAAGCATTACTACGTACTACTATATGTTACTCCATCCTCAGCATTAAAATATGCCCATGGTGCTCTGACTGCAGCTCTTGCAGATACTTTGGAGGTAGCTGATGAACCTTTAGTAGTAACAATGTAGTAACACAGAGCTCAGCCCCAATTCACCCTGCTTATTTGTTACCCCTTCCTCAAAGTCATAAAAAATTTCCTATTCAAAATACTTTCCAGCAATGAGAAAATTAGCTGAGGTATACGATTAGCTATAGTCGGTAACTGTAATTGGATGCAACTCATAATTATTTGGAAGTGATGTCATAGAAACTTCAGATTTTCAGCTCTAGTGTGGTGACTCGTGGGTAAAAGCCCCAACCTCAGCTGTTCTTGAGTCATTAACTGGTCCAGAACAGTGAGTGACTGATACCTGGAATCCCAATTCACACTTGCACATGGATTCAAGTGAACAAAAATCCCCAGGTCTTGACTTAGGCCTGCTTGGTTTCAATACCTTTTCCACAGAACTGCCAAAGAACAGCCAAATCTTCTAACCATCGACATTTGAATAGACACAGTTAATAGCAATGAAAGTGAGTAACCTCACAGTCAGCAAAATTATGCTACACCAGCCTGTCTCATGTATTGGTTCAAGCATGGTTAAAAGATAGGGAAGTGGCATTGTTTTCCCAACAAAGTGCTAAGATTCAGATGCAATAAATGAGCTCAGAGGACATATTTAATGAAAAATAGGTATTGTCAGCAGAGTTAATAAGTGCTTTGTGTTTTTCAGAAAATACATTTGTTTAATTACTAACTATTAATGTATTTTAATCCTGCTACTATAATTTTTATTCTGCTGCAGTGAAATACACAAACTAATAACATATGAATGTAAATCTATGCCTCTTATACTTAAGGGTCTGCTTCTTGAGTGTATTGACATTGCACTACATTGTCCCAGAGTCCTCCATTAATATTATACTATGTCAATAGTTCTCTCGGATTTTCTGAGCTACAATAAAGCATCCTTGGTTCTAATGCAAAAATTGGACACATTCACTTCCCTCGGTGCCAAAATCCTTCCAGTCATAAGCAACCTTTCTGCTTGAGATACAAAGATTTTGCAGCCTACCTCTTAAGATAATGATCACCTAAAAGGGTAAGAGGTACCAGTATTTATGTTTCCAGTTAGGACTTTTTAATAATGTGGGGAAATGATTTGTTTCTTTTTGTAAGTGCATATAATGATGTCTTGAAACAATGTTTTTTCTGGAGATTAATTTGTCTCCTCTTCAATATAATTCATGAAGGCAGCCTTGGCCAGCACTACATTTTTTTTTTTAATCTAGGCTGATCTCACTAAAAGAAAAACTAAAACATTCTAACTTCAAAAGCAAATTTTCCATTTCCAGATTTCCCTCATGCTATTCAAATCATCCTTCTCTGCAAGAGAATAATTTTTATTATACAGGTTTTCTATACTTTTTGAAGTAATATTTCAAATCACTAAATACATTGCACTACAGGAAAAAATAAACTTTCAAACAGGTGACAAACTTATCACATAACTATAGAAATAAAAAATTGGTTAAGAGATAAAATAAGATTTTCTAATAAACTTTATATTAATCTCATCTTCCATATAAGAATTAAGTAACCTATAGCAATCACTTGGAATTATTTGGATTAAAAAAAAAAAAAACCCACCACCACCACCTTTGTTAATCTTCATGAAACAGAGACTAAATGGATTTCACATGCCAATATGTTGTTTTTGCTTACTCTGAACGAGAAATGTCACGTTCATGGCCATACACTTTACCTCTGGCACTCTCCTTTCTCTATGAATGACCATGTTTTTGGCAGTCATGCACACAAACCTTTATATATTAAAAAGGGTGAACTTAAATAGTAGAATTGCTGCCTATCAGAAACTGTTCTTTCAAAGTGGGGGAGGAGAAATACGTACATTTCTTGTCTTGCATTTTGACCTATTTCAGACATTTCTCCAGGCCTTAGAAAGTAAATGTTAAATATAACCCAGACGTCTCAAAATAAGATGCTCTGTTTACACTGATCTGAAGCACATCCCCAAGAAATATTAGCATAGTTTTCTCAAATATTTCTTTCCTTTAGCTAGATGAATTTGATAGAAGCAATGGTAAAACAATCATCCACAATTTATGAATACTTATCACTGCTTAAACTGAAATGCTGTTACTTGTAAATTTTAACTTTGCAAAAATCATTAAGCAGTTCACAAAATCTACCTTTCATTCTTTTAAAATATAAATATTGATGAAATGTGTTAAAAGGTAACTTCATATCAACAGCAGAATACTTATTAATTTGGATCCCTAAGCATAAGCACTTTGTAAACAGTTTCTTTTGCAATCATTTTAAAAATAAAGTTCTCAGTGGAACACTGATTTATTTTCACTAAAGTTTCATGTAAAGAATATTCATCTAATCATGAAACCAAGAAGTATAGGTCATTTCCTCATATTGCAAAACCTCCCTGTTCAAACAACATTGTTACCTACATTTAAAAATTGATGTCCACAAGCATGAACTCTTCTGCCAGTAATTTCAAAATGAAGAGGTGTACTAAAAAGAAATTCAAAAAACAATTCTTTCATATGACCATCTCTCTGCTGGCGACACCACAGGACTTTCCAAGGGAGTTAGTATATTTTTGTTATTTGGAAACAAGCCATCAAAAAGACCAGGAAAGGTAGTGCTTCATCAACATTAAATATTCTGACAGGCCCTGACAATCAGATTGAATGTAGTGTAAAAAACTCCTCAGCAATTAGACCAGGTGGGAAAAAAATAAGAGAGAGAGAGAGAGATGCATACACACACACCATTGGTGTTTTGGGTTTTTTTTAAATGTGCATTAATATGACTAATTTACTATTGTTGAATTCAATTTGAGGTCAATCTCTGAGGGGGATTGCAAAGAAATACTCAATAGAAACCTTCATGCAGAAGGTTCAATGCTATAGTATTATACAGTGCTATACAGTCCTGATGTGTTTTTGTTTGAACTTCCCTGCATTCAGTTTACTTGGCTTTCAAGATTTTGGCCTTCTTTTTTGTTTGTTTTTATTCTCTTGTTGTTGTTTAAATAAAACCACTATTTATAGAAGACTACCAGGGTTTCTTCAATTTGGAGGCAATTTAAGGAAAAGGTAATTTAATAAATAATGTATTTAAGGATGCCATACATATACTGTAATTTCCAGAAGATGCTATGAAAACAGGCAGGTTATTTTTACTACTTCTACATCAAATTATGTAAGGTAACTTTGATTATTTTCTTGTTATTTAAGTCTACAATTTATCACAATATAGCAATACTTTCAAAAAGATGATAAACTCTGACTAAGTCAAGACAAAAATGATGATTCAGAAGCCAAGCACATCACCCATTTGGAAACGGAGACTGCAGTTTAGCCATGCCCAAATGCTGCTTATATACTGAACGTTCAAGAATTCTAAATGCAAAATGAGGACAAAGGTATGAAGAAATCAGAATGTCACAGTTTCCTCTAGGATGTCAGCTATACAGTACTGGCGAATTTTATAAAATAGTGTTATCTAAATAATTCCTCTACCTGTAACAACAACTTCTATAGTGTTAATGACATGTCATAGTATGAACATGAAGCATAAATATTACAGAGGTTTAAGTATAGCATATAGTGCAACTTGCAAGCTATCATTCTTACTTTTAGGAGGTGAAAAATGTAGCAATTTCATGATATTTTCAAATTATTTTTATTATTCCTAGATATTTTTATCTAGATAGTCAGGAAGAATAGTCAGGATATTTATCTATCACACTTCTATCCTGTGGCATTGACAGAAATTATCAGAGAATCATGCCTCCTCCTTGAACAAGGAATGGTGAGCCTTCAAAAGACTACCACTAGTTACCCATGGAAGCGTGATCTTTAGAAACCAAGTATGGAGGCATGGTAGTTTCCAGACTCCTAGCTTCCTTCTTGTCCTTCTGGTTTTTAAAACCACATTTCTGTCCATCAGACCATTTCAATATCTATAAATCTATCCAGCATGTTGTTCTGACAAGTTCTTTGCTTGCCAGAAGAACTTTCTTTACTCAACCCCTGAATGGTAAAGTCAAATTCATGCCTTATTGCCTACCACTGTTCCACCATAACCATGTCTGGACTCTATTTAACTGATTTTTAATATCTAGGATAGCAACCCCATCTAATCTGCACCATCTTTTATTTGACTTTATTAAAAAGATACGAATCCAAGGGATACAGAAATATCTATTAAGAACCAAGCATATAAACGAGGATGTGTGGCTGGAGAAAGCATGAAGATAAATACACATATTCATTTTTCTCTGATCCCTTCCCTAGGAAGAGCCCCAATTTCCATTAGTCCATTATAGAACATCATCTTGTGAATTTCCTGAAGCAGAGATGACACTGATACTTCTTTATGAAGTGTTAAGGAAGTGGAAATAAATGTTACCATCTATGTTGCAGCCACAGTACTATACCTGCCAACACTTCCAGTCTTGGCTGACTCTCCTCAAAAAGTTATCTGCCCTTTAAGAAGAAAATTTAAAAGGAATGGCCATAAAAAAGGAAAGAAAAGTTGACTAAAATGGCACTATAGCCTGATGGCAGGGTACTGTGAAGTATTTCATAACAGGACTCCTGGTCTGTCAGTCCTGATCTGTACAAACTGTGTTTGTGCTGGGTTTGATCGGCAGGCTGCAGAGCACTACCATGAAAAGCAAGGCTTGCTCTTACGTGAGTACAGTACAGAACAGAGCCTTCAACTCTGTAAGTAATCCCAATGACTTCCCAAAGGGCAATTCATAGAATAATGCATTTTTCAAAACAACAGGCACAAAATCTCACTCTAAGCAATGGCAGACTGAGAAAAAATATATATATGATTGAGCTACTACAAGACCTCTGGTGATATAATTTGCAATGGATCATAACATTCTTGCATCCCAGCTGGGAGTAACCGGGAAAGCTAAAGATTACACTCCTCAAAATGTTATTTTCTCATCCCAGTCTGTGTACTTCAAAGACTCAATCACTCTACACAGACTCTGTAAGACAGCAGCTTCAGTTAGACTTCTGATTAGTCATTGATCTCCTATATTTTACAAGCATCACACTAGATGCTTGAAATAGTTACTGCTAGAATTATGTGACATGTATGTATGACACTAGGTATGATCTGTTATTTTACAAAGGTGCTTTCTTTGCTACCTGGGCTACGTCCAGGGCAACAAACCTGTCCAAATATTTTTGTAATTAACGTATTTCAAAGTATTCCAAAACTTAGCACCTTTCTGCAGCTATTCTGAAGAGATTGAGATATGTCTTTTTGATTTTTAAAAGCTTTCAGTGACAAATCTGGTATGTATTAAATATATATATATATCATCTACCTAAAAATTAAATGGAATAATAAAAAATAGGTAAAAACCCCACACACCTGAAATATGCTACTTGTAAAGTGCCATGCTAAAGAAAATCCTTCTTACCATTGAAAAACCTGACAGATAATTATTATTTACTATTTTTTAACTAAATACCCTAGTAAAAATAATACTTTCTTGTTAGCAATGAACTCCACAGACTTTAGCTATTTATGTGACCAACCACTTGGCTCTGTAATAGCAAATTTAGAAAAAAAAAAAATTAAAAAAGTGCAGTAACAGAATGCTTTACCGCCTCCCTAGGACTGACGAAAGTGGTAGATTAAGGGCAAAAAATATTCAGAATTACAGAGCACTGAAATTTACTAAACACGGACCTTTTTTGACGTCAGAGAGAAATAAAGAGAACCCAGGAGGCATACAAAAATACTGTTTAGTAATCCAAACCTAGAGTAGAGGTGGGATATTACTGATGCAGAGATTGTATGGGAACAGTTATGGCATAATCCCTTCACAAGTCTCTATTTCACCAGCCTTGAGCATTTCTATTTTCCATCCATCATTTTCTGACTGTCTGTTGCTTTGCTTCTTTACTCAAGCCTGCATAGGATAATAGGCTACAATTACATTAACCGCCTTTCATCTCAGTTTGAGTTAAATTTGTTCTGCGTGCCAGCATGAAAATCTGTCCCAAGTCATTTTGCTTAAGTCAAAGAATAATAAACTCCTTCAGTCCAATAATTTAGCCAATGGTTTTAATATTGTGAAACATTCAGACTTTCTGTAACTGTGATAATCTCAAAATTAGTACTTAACAGGAAAAATTCAGCTACAGTATGTCAATTAAAAAAAATATATATATTCTACAATATGATAGGTATTTTAAAATTATTTAAAATACAATCCTATCCTCAACTGTTCTCATGTTCCTAAGGTCTTTTTTTCTCTTGTTTTCAGAGTAGGTTTCTAATTTATGCAAAACCAATGTGGGTAATTTGTAGCATTATCCACAAATTAGAAATGCAAAATATTTTAATGTCACTTGAAACATAATTCTGGTGACTGAAATGGTCCATCATGTCAGAAAAACAAAGTACTTATCATACTTTCCATAAATAAGAGAGAGAAATCAACTGAGAGCACAGTGCAGAAATGCACTCTGAGGTGAAAGCTCTTTTGGGAAGATCAAAGTGGAAAAAATGCAAAGAATTCACTCTGCAATTATTTTATGTTTCCAGAGCATCCTAATGCATTATAGTAAACATTTCACGCTTGGATATCATCTACAGGTTTGATTCTAAAATTCTCCAGTGACCATCACAAGAAAGGCTTAAAAAAAATGGCTCCTGCACTACAATTTTAAGCTTTCCATTTTCTTTCTCTCACCTTTTTTTTTTTTTTGGTGTGTTCCTCTAGGAATTTAATTTTTAAAGAAAATATAACTGAAAACCCTTGTGATTTCTAAGTTCTACTTCTTTGGAGAAGTATCTTAACCACCACATCATTTTTGAAATGGCAGAAAATTTCATAAGCAATCTTGGATTCATTTATTCATTTACTGTTAAGAGGAATGAGCACACACAGAAAAGGCAGAATGTCAACTTCACAAAAACTACTCGTAAGAAATGTACAAGAACTATAGTGAAATATTCTGTTTCAAAAATAAAAAGTGCAGGTGTTCCTGATTTTTTCCCCAGTAAAGGCATATTTTCCATGACATTTTGAAAAAACAATTTTTAAAAAATTAAAAAAAAAAAATCATTATTTCCAAAACCAGGAAAAATCATTGTTTCTGTCAACTCTAATTGATAAGTAAGACCACGAGGAAAAAATAGAAAAAGTGTACCATGTGACCTACTGCCATAACAGAAGGAAATTTTGGTAATTGCACTTGGATTCTGAAAGAAAATATAGTTTTCTGTAGGAATTCTAAGGAATATTCATGACTTCCAGATATGACTGGAATTTGCATCATAAAATACTCACACAAAATGTTACCTTGTAGCTTTCATTACAGTGTGTTAATAGAATGTATAACAATCTACCATATTACGGGCAGGCTAATATATATAGGATATATATATATATATCCTATAATAGGATACAATATACTATTTAGAAATACATAAAGCTGGATATATATCTGGTGTATAGCTTGACCGAACTACTATGGAGGAAGAAGATGTATCAGACTAATATTGGGGTTGTACTATTCAATGCTTCTTTTCTGTTTCTAACCCTGCATTTAACTGGAATACTCTAATTTAAACTTCTATCACATTACAATAAAGCTACATTAGTCACCATTTCTCTCATTCTCTTTTCCCCAACAAAGAACTACTGTTTGCTGAACATTCAATTTAATTTCTTTTAAGGTCAGTACTTAAATGACATCTGTGTTGCAGAAAATTTCATATGATACAAACATCATAAAGACAAGAGACAAGGCATTTCTGGGTTGCAGAAATTGTCAAAGGTAAAAGATAAGGACAGGCATAGAGTACGCATGGGTTCAAATTTCAATTAGAAGAATCAACATCCTGTGGCATAACAAGTGTCTCAAACACACCCGCAATGTTATCATAATTTTAACTGCACAGAAATAGTTAAGAACACTGAGTAGATGATTAAATCAGGCAGATATAATTCTACAAAACTTAGCACAGAGAAATCTCTAATCAAAAGTTCCAAAGGGTAAATAATTTTTTAAATCACGTCATTACCTTTTTTTTCAAAAACACAACTGCTTTCAGAAAAACAACAACAAAAGCAACAAGCTACTGGTATAAAAAAAGGTTACGTGAAAGTCAATGACAAAAAGAGCCTTAAGAAAAAAAAAAAAGGTAATGAAGTTTTATCCTTATTTTATCCTAAAAACAGGGTTGAAAACGCATTTGATTTTATACATGTCAGGAGGGTTTTAATACAACAGGAAGAGGTGAAAAAATCCTTAAGTACAATTCAACAATAAATGCATCTTCCTTAAAAAAAAATAATGGAAACAATAATGCATATCTGTAAATCCATTCTTTGGGGAAGAATACCCACTGTGATTCTTAGAGGTATTTTACTTATACGTGGATGGCATTGAACAGCAGTAAAGTTGTTCATCTGTTTAGATGTGCTGTTACCTCCTCTTTTATTCATAAACAGAGAGCAGGCAATCTTTCTCTTCAACATCAAGGATTGATTTATATTTTTTTTCATTTCTTACAATCCCCATTTGTCACCTTCAACATTCGCTTACCTCAAAAAACCTTACCTTTACCAAGTCCAGAACACAACAGATGATAATAGAGAAGGAAAATGAATGAATGAATCAAAGCAAAGTATCAGGAGTGGATGGAAAAAACTTTGTGAATTATTTTTGTGAAATTCTTACTGCTATTCTGTACATGGCAATTTACAATTAGCCTCCCAAGAGCAGGAGAAAGTAAAAGTTAACCATATATTGCCCTATTTGCACCAAATCAGGGAAATACCCCCTCTTATATGAAAGTAACAGGATGTTATTGTATATTTAAATATTTATCTGAATCAAGGCCCAAATCTGTGCTTAAATCAAGACTATACCTAAGAAAGGATAAAATTACCTAAATGAGAAAGAAGAGGACTAGAAAGTCATTTTGATGCAACTATTAATAATTAATTGCTGCCCACACCTCCTTCTACATCTTGTACAAAAACAATGCCAGGCCACTTTTTTTTTTTTTTTTTAAAGTTAAACCTTCTTTGTGAATTTTGATCTATTCAATCTTTTTTAGCATATCTGACTCTACCCTTTCATTATTATCACTTCTCTGTGACCAGTCCAAAAACTTTTCTTCCAGTTTTCTGCCAAACTAACATAAGAAATGTGTCCCATCTCACTGCTCATCTTTTGGCCTCCCGCTGTAATTTTCTATTCTTAAATTTATTGTTGCTTGGTGTAACACTGAGTGAAATAAAAGTGTTATGGCAGGTCAAGTTTTCAGATCTGATTATGTTTGCTTTGCTTCTCACTCAGACTCCTGTCTCTATTTAAAACAGCTTTTCTAGCTAAGTATTTACTGTGACTTCTAGTACTTTGTTCTTTTTTTAAATTGCTGAAAAATTCCTTTTCTCATAATATAAAAATAATAGATGGAGATGGAGAACTTAAGTTGTAAATCAATCCTTCTGAAGTGATAATCTAATAAACCACTCAGGCTTCACTGCTGAAGTTTAGGATATCATCAGGGTTCTAGGATTGATTTATGCCTTTGTAATCAAGCTCCCCAGCCCCTTTATCTAGTAAGCTAGATAAAGAATACCACTTACTTTTCAATACATCCACACACAAAACAACAGAGAGCTCAAAGCATGCAAAGGTTATGAAGCTTAATTTATATTTTATACTTTCTAAAGGTGATTCTTCAGTACAAAAGAAAATAATAAGGCAGCATTTCTAATATTAAGACATCATCTTTCAGCTGGTGAGTACAGATAGGATTGCTCCTATGCTATTTGTTGTTGCCCTATCAGTTATCATTCCCTCAAAAATGCCTTACATATGACAGAGAACTTATTGTCAAATTTTGTTAGTTTTATAATATAAAAGGTAAAATACTACAGACCCTTTTCAGTAATACTGTTTATTTTAACTTACTGCCTTTTCATATTTTATGTCATTTGCATGATAATCCAAGCTAAGAAAAAAGGATGTTCATGTAAGCATAAGTGCTTACATATGGTCAGCCTCAGAATTCATTCTCTCAGGTAGTATATCTCCAGATTTTTAAAAAGGAGGGAAAAAAATATTCCTCTTAAAAAGGAAAATCTACAGCAAGGAAGAATAACAATATAGGTAATCACATCAGACTTCACCAATCAACTATAGAATAGGACTTTAACCCCACTTCTGTAATAACATACTTTTTACAGGCCTTACTTTTCTTAATGTTAATTGTTAAACTACAATTCAAATATCTACTGCTTTCTAAGGAGCTCTTAAAAGAGTTGCATGCAGTATCCCTATCTTCATAAAAGAATAAAAAGAAAATATTGTTTTAGTCAGCCCATCATTAATACAGAAGCTAGTGTTACGGAAAGCTTTTCTAGCACTGTCCGTGCTTGGGACACGGGGAAGCAAGAGATCACGGGCTCTTCTGCAACAACTGCAGACACTGAGCTGAGATGGTAAGAAGATGCAATATATGAGAAAACCTGCATGACTTCTAGATGTCTGCATGTACAACTGCAGAAGAACGCAAGTCTGTTGTAACTGTAAAGCTCCCCAAATTGAAGACCCTTTAAGCATGATTTGGCATTGTGTAATTGATGTACTTAGTCTGTATAATTATTAGCCGCTTCATGAAAAGAGAAATGAGAAGTAATGCATTTCTCACTGCCATGTCTTAATACCAAAATGTATTTTTTGGTTCTATCTACACGTAATTTTAATCCTTCATGTGCAAACTTCTGTTAACACTCTCCGTAACTACTGAAGCAATTTAAAACTAATAACTGGCAACAAAGTGAAAGAAAGTGTTTTAACTTTACAACCAGAAATATAACTATTGCAGCTAAATTTTCATCTATATGTAAAGGTATACAACGGACTGAAAGTGAAAACAAAAGATGAAAACAGCAGTAGGAAGATGCATATTACTTCTATTAGAGACCACAAGAGGAGAAGAAAAGCAATCTTTCCATCACCAGGACATTTCTAACAAATAGTGTCACCAGTACCCACCTGACATAGCATTTCCATACTGCTGTATAAATTCTGATTCTTTTTCTTGCCCTTTCTTAGTGAATGAAATGAATAAATATCAGAAGCCCATTAATAGGGTTTTCATCACAACATAGCTTCATTTCTTTTACTTATTTGTAAGATTTTGAAAACAGACTTAAAAGTAAGACATGGTACTTTCTGCAAGTTGAGTCCTGAGCAATGCATATCTAGCAACATAAAGAGGCACTCTTTTAATTTCTAACTCGGCTGTGTTTCAATAGCTTATAGACAGCTATGAGCTATCACACTGGTATTTTCTTTTCCCACTGCTACCTATATACTTGTACTAGCTTAATGACAAATTGATTAAACCAGATGTTTATTTCAACTCTAACAACTCTTGTACCAATTACTAATTACCATACTAATAGCCTATCAGATGTAAATTATAAACCCAGATCTACAATGCACAATGGATAATATTTTACCCGAGGGTTAAGCTCTGAGAATATTGAAACACTTTTCAGTAGCTTCAAAAAGTCACAAGCACTGTAGATCTGTTAAGAAAAAAATAAGATTCATAGAATCTATTTCATGAAATCCATGACTTCATTAAAAAGAATGAAGTGTTTGGGTTACTACACATATTAAATTTGTACAGTAAAGATAAGGAAAACAGGACAGGTCTACCTGGATTCAGCAGCATCAACAACACAACCAGCTTAAAGCTATCAAATGCTTACTCTAGTATTACAAAACTGTTTTCAACAGAGATCAACTTTATAATACCCAGTATTTTTCAGTTACCTGTCAATTAATAAAAACAGTATCACCTTTAAATCATTCAAAATCATTCAACCTGATGTTCTTTTAAAAAAGCAAACAATACAGGTCCCATTGGAAACAACAGTTTTCATTGTAAATGCTCCTTGAACATGTTCTCTGCCCAGCTTACAAAAGCAAGTCTGTAACGTTCAAGAAGTGTGCGTTACATCAGTTACACTTAGTAAAGAAACACATGACAGGATGGTTAATATCCAGTTCACCTCCCATCAGTTATCTATTTTGAATTTTCCACATACTGAAATTGTAAGGGAAATAGTTATTTTGACATGCAATATCCTAATGTTTTAATTTTATTTTTAAAACAGCCTCATAGTCCAAGGGACATCTTTACTGATGCAATTCCAATATATACTTCGTACTGGATTTAATTTCAAAACTATTGTGTAGTTAAAACTAAGTCCATTTTAAATAAACTTCACATTACATTTAATCATGTATCTCAGATAGAAGATGATAGATAGTAACAATATACAGACATACCAAGTATAGAACTGGTCAAATAATTGCTCATTCATGCCTATTTAAAAGGATTTTTCTTTAAAAAAAAAAGAAAAAATCTTTTCAGCCATTTAAAAAGCATAAATGTTATTCATCATTTACCAAGAACTGATTTTTTGAGCCTCAGTGAATGTTGTTACGACAGGAAGAAACAGCCTCAAAAAAAAAAAAAGACACCACACACAAGGTGTTTTGAGGGACATCCAATAGTCTTTAACAAGCTCACCATAGAATCTTCCCTGTTATAGATCTCCAAAAAACGTCAGAATTTACATCAACATGCAAAATTAACCATGTGCAGAAACAGCTGGCATTCCTTTGAAATCATCTCATATTCACAGACCAGTTTCAAATGAGAAGAAACCATGTCATCTATATTGAAACTCAATATACCTGTGGCCCACAACAAACTGTGCTTGTTTTGCTCACAACTGGGGTTTCTGTTACAGAGTACTTAAAGTCTAACAGTACATAATGAAATACCAGTTCTGCATATTGATATCAATGCCTGTATTTAAAGCACACTTTTTACAATATAACTCTATTCTCTTTAAAATTCAGCCATCCAAGTCTCATTTCTGTTGATAATCATTTGATGAAAATGGATCAATTCTCCTTTCTCTCTAATAAAATACTGTAAAAAAATCTTACTAGCTCCCCTATACCGTGCTACCATGAATGATTCAGGGGAAAGAATTTCATAAAGGCTTTTTGCTATAATATTAAGCACTTCTACCAGAAGATGTTAAGTATCTATTTTACCCTTGGTAGAAACCACAGGAGAAAAGTGAAGCTGTACAAAGAAGATCATAAACAATTAATGTGCCTCCTGATGTAGTAATCAAAATAGTCTATCAGCATCTGCTACCTCACATCTCGCGTTGGTGCCCATTTGTCAGCAACGAGCGGTTGCATTGCACTGGGGCCAGAAGCAGCTGGTTAATGCAAAGTTTGTGGGGGGCAGCAAGCCCACAAGGCCAACAACAGCAGGGCATCCTGGGAATGAGCTGCACACCCAGCACCGCTCATCTCGCAATGGGGAAGTGGGATTCCTGGAAGTCAAGGGAGGGGGAAGGCTTCTTGGAAATATTCTCAAAGCTTTCACTCCCCATCAGGTTAGTACCATGTGCTCACGATCCTTTACCACATGAATATTTGGGTGTATAGCTCCTAGAATGTGACAGACATTCTGTCTTGTCTCCTGATTTGCTTCTTGTTGCTGTCATCATTGTCATGATCTAATATCATTCTAAGTATTTTCTCAGACACATTTTTTTTAAATATTGATTCATCTTACCCTAAATTGAAAACTAATAAAAAGAGCCTGCTTGTTTATGAAACATGTGAAAAATGATGGCTTTACACAGCCAAAACCGTAATTTTTTTCCAACGCAGTTTTGATTAAGGTGACAAGAACAATCCTATAACCTGTTCTTTCATCTTATTCCCCTACAACT